>NC_134645.1:3172500-3472500 GCF_030463565.1 Pelecanus crispus | reverse complement strand
AATAAAAATAAAAAAGATGGGAAAAGAGGAGCCTTCCCATGAAAATTCTGACAGAACCTTAATGGTAGCAGCACTACTGGGAGCTGCTATAATAATAATAATATTCTTACTGCTACTTGTGCCTATTTTCTTTACATACTCTACCAGCAGCAGTCATTTCCTAGATAATGAGCCTGTTTTGGAGAAGGGCTAATTTAGAAAATCAGAACGGGGTTACCACCAGCAGACATTGTTTTCTTAATAAATGATCATTTTACTTTGAATAAATGTGCAGTTATACCCTGTCAAGATGTTCTTGCCTTACACGAGATTTCCCAGTATTCAAAAGGTTACAGTGTAACATTTCTCTTTAAACAGACAGTGTTGACACAATTTTTACTATTTCCTTACGGAAAAGCATGAGAAGTCATCGACTTTACTAAGGAGACAACATTTATTTAGAGACGCAAGAAATTGCTAAGTAGCTACTGCACCTTTTTTCCCCACTGGAGTTTGCGTACGGTGACCACAAAATACCAAGCAGCATTTTAAGGGAACAAAAAAAAAAAGAAACCAAAACAAACAAACAGAAAAATCACATAGGTCATGACCATACAAGAACAATCAATTTGCTAATCTAAAGTTGACTTGTTGAGTTTTTTAATCTACACCAGAATAGAATTTGCAGCCTGATTTATACTGGATTAATCAGGTCGGACCACGGCAAGCTTGCATTAGTGACTATACGCTATATGAAACCTGACTCAAGCTGGTGAGCCAGAGAGTGATGGAAAAGGCTTATATTGCAGGAGTCAAATTCACAGCACTGCTCGTGCTGGAAGGCAGCCCATTCTCTACTATGGAAGATTCCTGAAATAATGCAAGTGTAAGGCAAGGAACAGCCACCACCAGGAGAAGAAAGGAAGAAGCTATTTCCTAAGATTTGTTGGGCTAGCTTCCTCAGAGATATCAGCGATACGATCCGCACGCTGTGCTGATTTCAAACCGGCAAGTTTGGCATAAGCTAGAGTGATCCAGAACTGCAGTAACAGCTGCGATGCTGATCAAGCTCCATAACAAGCTATGCAAATCATTTGCTGTTGGCACCTGGCTCTATCATTAAGAACAAAAACCCACAGCAAACAAGAAAAAAAGAAATAATGACAGATTCTCACTGAGGGAAAAGAAAAAAAAAAAGCAACCATTTGACTCATTCTCATCTCTTATGATTTCTAGACAACTTAATCTTCCTCAAACTCAGCCTTTTCTTGAACAACGGGCTTTCATCCCAGAAAGCTAGTAGATGTCTGCTTTAGATAGACCAAGTCTACTTTAGACCCAATGGGCAACTCAGTTCAAAACCTGAGATGCCACCACACTTTTTATCAACGTTGTCTTGAGCTTGGCCATGTTATCACTCAATAAATCACAACAGCAACAGTGTTAGCTAGCAAAGAGCTTTTGTCTCAGGGTAGGCATACTATAATCCAGACAGGTCTTTAAAACAGAAATCCAACACATTTAGTCTTATCTAGAAGCTAGTCAGAGACCAGTCCTGGGGCCAGTGCACAGAAACCTGGCGAGACACTCACACCACGAGATTCAACCTGAAAATTAGCGTTCTTCTCTACCTAAAGGTACTGAGTGACTTTTGAGAATAGCTACAGGTATGTGACCTCAGCATCAGGCTGGAAAAACGGAGCCTGCAATCCTAAGTTCAATAACTGAACTGAAAGAAGGGGGCATTTGTGCAACTGCGTTGTCAACCCAGTCAGGAGCTGTTACCAGACTCACTTCTGAGTGTGGGACAGAAACACAAGCGACAGAAGGGGGGATACCCGTGAAATCTCCACAAGCCTTCAGAACTGCACATCCTTCCTTTCTTTGCACTTATCACCTGCAACGGCAGTGTCGCTACACCAGTTGGCAACAGGAACGTGTAGGAAGCATGCTTTTCCAGTGTGATTTCACAGATCCAGTTCCATAGAGACCCAGGGGTATGAGATATGAGATGTTTCCCTGTATGTTGATGGAAGACAAAACATAGATAATCTATTGTTTTCTGAAGATTCTATAGTCTTCAGAGGCTTTGTCTGGTGAAACTATCTCTAATTTACTACTCTAAATAACCATACTCGCACTCTGCAGCTGTCAGTTGTGCATTAAAGGTTCTTCAAAACACCCTAAGAAGCCTGCCAGATATTGGAAGGTGGAAAAAAGTGTCTCCCATCATCAAGCCTTTCCAAAAATCCAGATGTATTAAGTTCAGAGAAAACCAAAATGTCAAGAGCAACTTAGCTTTCAAGTTCCCTTTAAAGCCCTTCATCAAATCCTAAAGCCACTAACAAGTGGACTAAATACTCTCCCTTCCTTTGGCAGATGTATAATTGAGGTTTGCTCTTAAAATAAGGTAGAAATAAACAAACATTATTAGAGGGAATTCATTCCTGGAGAGCTTTTACAGCTGAACATTTATCAGTGTATGGAAGATGTTACATAAAGTGCTTTTTAATCAAAATCCTCTTGATCACCAACCACAATTTTCCAACGCTCTGAGCACTTCTCTCCATATCTCTGCAGTTACACTTTTAACTTTAGCTTTTTTGAGCATTAGTCTTTTGGTCTTGGTGCAAGTCAGAAGAACAGTGACAGAGACTTCATATAGATTCATGCCAGGCTCTGCTCCAAGTCCAGATGTAAAAATACACGAGATGAACTGAAAAAAACCTGATGCACTTTGGGTCAAAAGAGGACAAATTCACTGCTGTAAAAACATTTACAGAAAAAATACACCACACAGCTCTGGTTTGAGAACATTAATAGTTCTGTATAATAGTCTAAGGACTTGCCACACTTACTTTTTCCTTGACTGTTAGTGGGTTAACATACACACACGTGCACATCACAGACCTCCCCGCTGTTACAGACTATGAGACATAAACTAATTGCTGTTTGTTAATGCCTTTTACTTATTTAATCTAGTCATATGTTTTGGTTTAGGGTAATACAAAAATCCCACTCTGACCTTAAAAAGAGATTAAAATATAAAGTGTTGGTTTTCCAAACCAGTGACAACAATGACTTAGATATCTAATCCCATTAATTACTAACAATAACCATGGTTTAGTACTGCTATTGCACTGAAGTGTCAAACAAATATGAGGGTTGTCTATCCTATGCATATGCATTCACATAATGTATGCTTCTCTTTCTTGATGAAGGAGAACTCTGAAAAGGACTGAAAATGTTCTTTGAAGACTTTCATGCTGGTTCTGGGCCTGGGTGCATCTCTCTATACCAAGAGCTGTGCATATACATAAACTGCACATTGCTGAACATTCAGAAATCTTTAAGAGCAGAAGCAGCTTCAGCTTCTCTGACATCTGTACGTCATGAGCCACAAAACCTCACTCTTTCGCACCTATAGCCTTTATCTGAGGCAGAGCAGTAATTCTAGAAAGCTGTTTCTTCTTAATTCATTCACTGGGAAACGATTTTAGGAATTCTTTTTAAAACTTGCTATTCATTTCTGGCTTGAGTTTATCTAGTTTCAGCTTCCATTCCTTTGACTCTTGTTACACCTTTGTCTTCTATATGGCACCTGTCATGCCAGTACAGATTAACCATGTTAGTTAAAGCACTAAAATTCAACATGATGCTTCCGTATCAGAATGCCATCAGAGCTGTATCAAAACGTTATCACATGCAGATAATGCCACAACACATTGAGGTTCCCTGGGCTCAGCAAGAGTTTTCAAGAAAGAAAGAGGAAAAAAAAAAAAAAAACCACAAAAACTGCAAGGGGAACAAGTTTTATCAGAAACAAAAAGATTCCCATACCCTGGGACTCAGCCCTGGTTTACTGTATCCCATACAGAATGAATATCCAGTACAGGTATTTTTTTTGTTATGAAAGATAAAACAAAGAGCTGCTCCAAAACTTGCAACCTATATTCTATTCATGCTTGTGTCCCATTTGGTTCACAGAACTACTCTATGTAGGAAAATATGCAGTTCAGAGCTTTAAAAATATGATTTGTTGGAAAACACATCTATTAAACCCATTGTGCTAAGCAGAAGGCTTTTTTTAATAAACATTTGATGAAAGAGGGGAGAGAGACAAAAAGAGAGCGCTTTATCCTTGTTTGGTAAAACTGGCACATACAGGTCACCCTTTCCAGACTAAAATACAGCAGGTGGGCTCAATATTATCAGGGTGTCCTCCAAGCAGAAGGAGTTAGTGAATGCCCTAGATTAGGGAGCACACTTTAAATCTTTCTGTAGGAACCAGAGTTTGAGGACTCAAAACTCTACAGCGACTTCTGTAGCATCAGTCTCTATTGGAAGCTGACACCTCTTTGACAGGCAGAAAGGGGAGTGTGAAATGGTGTCTAATTCAGAAAAATCACACTGCACTAGTGGGTTGTTAGCCACGCTGTGGGAAAGATGTAGAAAAGTGCTTGTATTTATTCATCTACAAAGATCCAACAGCTTCTGCTTAAGAGAGAGAACATTTTTTTTCCCCCACAGTGGCGCTCTCCCACACTTCTGGATCCATGGATCCACACCATTTAAGGATACAATTCCCAGTACCATACATACTCCATACGAAGAAACTGCTGGAAGTTTGAATATCTGAAAGTCCTAAGAGCCTGAGAGACAACGCATAGTAGCAAACATAGAAATAGGACAGAACCTCAAAACACATCATTTTACTTAACGTCATTTTTTCAAAGCATAGACTACACAACTCGTAAATGTAAAGAAATCACAGCGACACTGAAATAGGTGTACAACACCTCAGTCCTATAGTCTTTTTGTTTTCAAAATTTAACAGTTAATTTTTTACATCAGTCATTTGAGCAGATGATAAGTGGGAAGGGATTTTAGTCATAAAAACTATCATTTGTAAAGGCCTCATTTAAATATGCCTTAATTAGCATTTTCATAACTGAGTTATCAGGTTTCCATTAAACTCTGAAATTCTCACTTCTGTTCCCACTGGACAGATGTCCACATTGCAAAAATAAAAACTGTACAAAATCTTACAACACTATAGTTGGCAGAAGCTGGAAAACAGTCTGAGAAGAGAGAATGAATGGAGAGAGCCAATCTTTTACCATCATTTTCTGCATCGAATCCAACCATTAAGACACTGTGAGAAAGTTTGTACTACTGGTAAATATATTTTCTTGAGAAAAGACAGGACTCCTGTCCTTTTTTCAGGTCAATCTGACACCTTCAATTTGTACTATGTTAAAGAAATAGAAATAAACAGAAACTCTAAAAAGTTACAGAAGTTTTTAAACTTTTTTCCTCCAGATTATATCACATTTAAGAAATGAAGATGACATTCCTGGGCAGTCTTGGAATGATACAGATCTGGCACGCCTTACGGAACTGCTCTTTCCTGAGACAGAAAAGTACCGAACTTTCTTCCTTCACTGGAACTAAAATGCTTCAAAAAAATTCCCAAAACATAAAATCCAAACCTTTTCTAGTCCAAAATTCAAAAGGAATAATCTACAGTCAACCTAAAAGCAAAAGCCTAAATACATATAACAATACTTAACAATTATATAAACAACCTTTTTCTTCTTTAGAGCTACCATACAGAGAATAATCAGCTATAATCATTGCTTTTGAAAAAATGCAAGATTTATACTGCACAAATACTTAAAAAAAAATAACTACAAGAAGCCCTCAGAATACATTTTCTCCACTCAACAAAGAAAAAATATCAAGTTACATCAGGATATTGCAGTATTATTTGCAGCAATCATGATAAGTCAATTTTGGCTTAAACCGTGATTGTTATAAACACTCACAAAACATATTATTTACCAGATGGCAATCTTACTCAAGCAAATACATCAAACTTATGTTTCATTATTATCAAATAAGGATGAACTTGCCACTGGGATAACCTCCAGCAGTTAAACAAACACTCCTCTGTAAAATGAACACTATGGTTTCTGTTCTTCGAGAAGCACGCAGTGTAACGCACTTCACTGGTACCTTTTACTCCAGTGCCAAGACTTCTTTTTTTGTTTGTTTAAACATAAATACCTTAGTTTCCTTATGAAGTTGACTACTTCACAAATGCAGGAAAGAGCAGCGGGAAATGGCAGATGTTGTTTTGCAAGCGTACTTCGGATCAGATCTGACTCTCCGCTATAACGTTGTGACCCGACTGAAGCAAGCAGCAGGGCTGCAGAGGTTTTAATGAAAATGCAACGTTGCCTTCAGCCATGACACAGGATAGAAGAGGTAAGCGCTAAGACACTATGGACTGAATTAATTATGTATATTGAGGCATATACAGACATATTTATGGGTTGGCTACAGCGTAGTAAACTGTGCCTGACTGGGAAAAGGCTTGGCCGCTAATGCCGACTTTGCCATTGATTTGCTCTGTGACCTGAGGCAATTCACCAAAGCCAAACTCCTTGACCTTAGGCACTTTATTCATATTTAAACCCTTAAACAGCAACTTGATTTCCGAGGTGCTGAACGTACACAACCCCCACTGAAGTTACAGGTAACTATATACATATTAATACAGGAGTCTAAATTTAGGTTTCTTTTTGAAAAATTCAGCCATGACCATTCTTGTCTCAACCAACCGTGTTCACCAACGAATCCAATTTAGCAGTGCTTCAGAGAGAGGAAAAACTCATGTCACGAAATGCAGAGATAACAGAAAAGGCAAAGGGTCTGCATTTCTTGTTACAGACTATATACATGTGTGCATACACACACAGCTATATAAATACATGTATATACAGCTGCATTTAGATATGAAGACAGGCTTAAGGAAACTTTTCTTTTAAAAAAGTAGATTCTTCATTGGTTAAAAAATAATTAAGAAAAAGGAAACAAACCAAAGCAGACTATTAAATGCTTGTTGCACTACAGAACACATTAAATGCCACGAGCAAAGCACACTCCTGTTGTCAGACATTTTACATGCTGTGCTGATAACAACAACGTTTCATGCCTGACCATTGCCAGTATCGATATAGTGTGCTGCAAAGCTGTATCATTAGGTGTAGGAAAACCTGAGAAAACTGAAGAAGTCACACATGCATTAGCGTATTGCGGTGAGCTACTTAGCTTGGAATCAGGCCTGTGCTGCAGTCCAAGCGCTGGACTACATTTGACTCAAAAAAGTCGATACCAGAACTCCCACTGACTTCACTGGTAACAATAAATAAATAAATAAATAAGAAATCCTGCTTTTGCTGCCCAGCTACGAGTAAGAGTGATTCTACAGAGGCAACAACGTATGAAATAGGTTTTCTTCTGTTTTTCAAGTACTAAACTCCACAGAGGAAACAATGTGCACTCTCTTGGCTTTTATAAAGCACCTACCATTTATAATACAGCAGGAAGTTACTGTTAGCCTGCAGTTAGTTTCTGCAAAAAAATACCTATTTTGAGGAAATTATGAGAAATAGGAGGCAACATTCAACAGAACATCTAGGACAGAGAAAAGTGCAGTGAAAATCCTACTGGGAGTCGCAAGGAGGATACAGCAATGCTGTAGCTTGCTTGCTTTTTCCCTTGAATTTCTTCCAAGACTCTTGGTATCTGATTAATAACAGGGATGAAGACAAAAACAGGAGGCAGTGACTTAACTCTCTTCCCAGCTGGATGAAATTCTTTCAGCAAATTATTACCTCTGGGCTCCACGTTGCCCGTTTTTGCGGCATGACATGGAAATAAGGAATGTCTTCTCAGGAAGCTATAGCTTATGTGCTGGGAAGCAGAGTGTGGAAGATGTCTTAACATGGAGGTGGACACAAGTTTCCATACAAGTTCTGGGGATAATCCAGCTTAGGGGAACATGGCATGCCTCCTCCACAGCTCGTCAAACCAACCTCTTGCTTTCCTTTGGGCCCCTGTCTTTCTCCTGTGAGCATTACCATGTATGCATAAACCAGGCTATAGATGAAATGTATATTTTAAGATCAATTAACTCTTATCGTCTAGCCTGTATTTTAAAAGGGCATTTTACCATAGTCCCACACTTAATACAGAAATATCATCAAGTAATGAAGACTCCAGTTCAGGGATTCCACGCTTTTAATAACATTTATCAAGCAACTATCCAGACACCTTGGCTTCCATTTTAAGATGTACCAGGGCCTCTTGAGAGAGCAGGCAATCACGGAGTTATAAAGACACCCTAAGGACATTGTCTAAAATAGTCATTACATATCATTTTTAATCCAAGTATTCACAGTTATAAGTTTAATAGTCATTAAAGAAAAAATAAAAATGAAATATTTTTACTCCTACAGAGAATTAAAATGTGAACTCCTCTTTTCCTCTTATTTCCATTTCCCCCATTTCCATTTCCCCCTCCTCTTCAGACTCGGTCTTGAAGGTATAGTACTAGATCCTAGTCCGGTGTAAAAATTAATTCCACATCAGTTTTTCCAGCACACCTCTGGGAACATGCCACCAGTTTCCATCCACTTTCCATAGTATTTCCAAATCAGAACAGAAGTACTTATGATAAAAAAAAAAAGTGTTATTGAATCTTTAAAAGGAAGCACAACGTGATAGTCTGATGTCTGCTCTGCCGTACAGTTGGCAGTCTCCTGAAGCAAGTGGGATTGTGCAGTGGGACTGAAGCAAGTAGTCCCACTTAAGCAAGTGTGACTACGTATATACTAAGCAACCAGGACTTCGTATATCTATTTCTGGTTGAAAGGAGAAATAGCAAGGCCATCATCTTAGTTCAGTCTCTCTAATGTTATCCTGTCACCTTTAAGCTCTTTCCATGGCCTAGATGTACTCCTGACGGACTGTATCTTTAAAACCTAAATATTCATTTGAGCACTGAAACTGTCAGCACATCACCATTCAAACTCCGTCGTGAAATGAACTCACAACTTTGATTTCTCTCTGTTATGCTCATCTTTGATTAAGAGTTGCTCATGCTGAAGATATGCTCAGCAAGAAAAATTAACTAAAGTGACTTGCATTATTTATCAGTGCTAATTCGGATGTACATTAATCATATGCCGTAAGTGGCACCACTACAGAGAAAACAAAATTAAAAATAAGACTTCCCTTCTCAAAAGAAAGAAGTTTACCTTGTGTCGTCACCTGTGTATGACATTTACCTTCTGCAACTAACTGGTTTGTATCAACTTCTATCACACAGAATAAGACTGATTTCAATAAAGTTATAGATTTAGAGAGAGAGAGAGAGAGAGAGAGAGAGAGAGAGAGAGAGAGAGAGAGAGAGAGAGAGAGGAGTATCACACTTCAAGTTTTGGGCCAGCTTTCACTATCTTCAATGACACGGAAGCCAGATTTAACACTAATAACCTTGTGGCCCTTGTCAAATTCCAGAGGGCTTTATTTTCCTTTAATTTGATGAAATACCTCAGAGACATATATTCACATCATCTACGTTAGCAGGAGTAGGTCTCCTATGTAATCAATAAAAATAAGTAGGGTCCCACTTGGGCACTCTAAAGACTCCTGTGGATGCTCTATTGACTTTTATAAACAGGTCAGGTCCTGACTTTACAGACTTCAGTCAGTTGCCTAAAAGGAGACAGAGTGAACAAGCCGTATCGTACAGGAATCTTCTCCAGTAATTTCCAAACTCTCCGAAAATGGACATTTCTTTTAAGATTTAAAAAAAGCTACTTTATTATCGCAACGTAATCAATAATTAATGGTCATGGAAAGTAGCAGCATTTACGTATTTCACAAAAGATGCAGCACCAACGATAGAAATATCACATACTAATTCACAATGGCCCTTTGCCATTTTGTAGCTGGAGTTTAGTGGGAAACAGTCAAAAAATGTTAAAATAAATGACAAGATTGACAAGTTAGAGTCAAAACAGTCTTATTCTGACAAATATAGGAGTATGTGATATTTTTCTTTTTTATTTTCAACTTTTAAACTGATGTTATAGTCAAGGTCATATGGGGCAATGTGGACAAACTCTCACTGATATTCCTGCAAGCTAACAGCATGTAAACAGCAAAGATTTAGAAGATGATTCAGGACTACTAGGAAAAAAACAAAAAACCCTAAAACTGTATTTTCATCTTCGAGAACATTTTACACAGTGGGACAGTAACATTTACTACTCAAAATTTAGCAGCATGAAAATCAAGAAATATATATTCTAATGCAAGAATGCAGGTGGCAGCTTAATCAACCATATGTGTATTAACAGATTTCACTGTCAAGATCATGAACATTTGAAGGCATTTGCAACCCCTAACACCCAACTGCTTCACACAACTTTTCAAGATAAAGAGTTCGATTCCATCACCATGGAGTACAGACTGGCTGGCCTCACAGCAGAACGGAGCCTGCCTTTACGTACTCTGTCCTAGAACAAAGAATTCCTCCAATGCCATGGCTGATGCTTAAAAAGTCTCGCATCTCCATTGAAGCAGGGCTCCTGTTTTGGAGTGGTTACACATCCTTTTCTTGAGATGATTTCTTTCTTTTTTTAACTGCTATTTTCTTACCTCACCCAGGGATTTGGCTAGCTGATTTTCTACGGCTGAAAACACATAAGCTCAAACAGACAGCGATTGCTCACCATGTATGCACGTTGAAAACAGCAGTGCCACCACGACCACAGTGAACAGTTTGGATATACTTCTTGATCCGCACATGAAATATCAATCACCTATCTCATCATATATTTTCACCGTACGTCATCATACTTTGTCATCATGTATCACCATATATGATCATGTATCATATATTTCACAAATATGACATAAAAACATGACAGTCTCTTTCACCCAATTCAACTATAGTCATTTCAGGAAAATAAAAATATTATGTTTGTCCTATAGCACAGGTAAGTCACATATAAAGAATAAACTCTACCAGAACTTGTTTAATGGGGCAAAAGTTAAAGTTTTCCAGATTTTTACATATGCTTAGTGGTATCTGCCTAGGTGCTTTATACTTTAGGTCATATCAGTTTGGAAAGAAACCGATAGCCTCAGAGATTTGCATGTAGCAGAGGCAAAAACTGTTCTAGATGCTAAAACTGCAGACGAGAAAAAAAGAACAATCATCCTTCTCGGCACCAATACAAGTTTCTGATTTGAGCAGGTGTTTAGTATTAGTGTGTTCTCACCCTAAAACAAGGGGCAAGGCCGATAAATCCTGTGAATTAAAGAGGAAAACTATGTGGCATCTTTTATAGCAGACATGAAATTCTTAAGGGGAAAGAAATATTATCAGGTGGCAGTGCTCAGGAGAAGTATAGTGACCTCTCTGCCTAAATACATTTCAGGTCATGCCAGCTTCTTGCTCCTGTCATATTTGCCATCTTTCCACACCTTCTGTTAGATAGCGAGTAGTGTCTTCACTCTAAAACTTCCCCAGGTCTCTTTTCCTGTCAGAAAAAAAGCGCCAAGTTCTACCTTGAGAGCAGCACTGAAACAACGTGTGGCAGCTGGAGCTGCAGCCAAGAAGCTGGCACATGGCTTTAAATCCTCCTCACACCAGTCACGCTATATAATCTCTGAATACAATGAGTCTGTTTGCAAACTTCACTGCAATAAAAGATGCCCCTTCCTCTCCAACGTGCCTCGCATAGGCTAAGGTTACGGTGCAGGTGTGAACAAGAAAGGTGCTACGCATCTTCTAATGCGCGACTCCCTTGCTCCCAGGGTAAAGAATAACACCAGTGGTGAATTAGGCTACCCATGGGTGCTGCTAACTGCCAGCTACTCTCCCAGCCACAGCCAACTCACTGCCTTCTCTACACATGTTCTGGAAAAATCACAGTAATTGTCTTCTGAATCAGCACTGTATCTTTCAAACAGCTTAGCCTGTAAAGCCATCACAGTTTGTCACAAACTCAAGATGAAACATTCTAACAGCGAAATTCTTTGTCTCCAGCTTTTGCCGATATGAACAAATTGCCTTACTTAATTTATCAGGTATTCTTATAAATGGCCTCTTGTTATGGATCTGCACAGAAGCTCATGCGGTCTTAATAATATTTGAGTGAAAGTATGTCTTTACTAAAATAAACTTAATAATCCTAAAATAATTAATGGCTCCTTCATGCTTTTGATGCAGAATATTCTTCTCGCCAAAAAATGGGAAAGTGCTTCAGCAAGATGACTATTTCCAAAGACAGCAGCTATTTTGTTCCATGATTTTGGTTTGGTTTATATCAGCAAACAGTTACTATTTAGCAAAATAAACAACTGAAGACAAAAGTAAAACATTTCACATTGCATTAATGGTAGAAAAGGGGCATTTCTGCAAGGTTTCTAGATTGTTGGAAAGAAGAAAAGAAGTAAAAAAAAAAAAAGAATATTCTCACCAACATCCTGAAAAGGCTGACACTATCTTACACTTACAAAATTAAGTATTTATCATTTTTTGCAGCATTAAGTATTTATATTTTTTCCTCCACCACTCAAACATCAATACCACACCATTCAGAGAAACGCTGGCACTAAAGTAAAAACACCACTTTGGCTTCCTGAATTTTTTTGTTAATATTTATTGGTGTAGATATATAGTATTAGGCTAGCTCAGCAAATGAAGACTTACAGTCTAGAAGTCTGAAGTTTCAAAGTTGCTACAAAAACATGCAAGGACAACTTTTTTAATATATGAGAAAGTTAAATAAAGTACATCACCATTCTCTACTGCTATCTCAACCATAATTGCACTGAAATTCTTCTTATCACTTCAATAACTAACAATATCTTATCATGTAAATGCTTCTACATGACAATTAAGATCTCTGTTTGCCTTCGCGGAAATTTAAAGAGTTGTCTTTAATAATAGAGAATAAAGCTAAGAGATGTCAAGTATCATCTCTTGACTACCAAGCACCCCCATGCTTACACAAAATTATACAGGATTAGCTTGCCTGGCAGTTTTAAAGCTACAATCTGGACTTTGTCAACTTTTTGGCACTAAAATTAAAACGAAAACCAAGAAGATTACAGCTGGCAGTGTCATTTTAATAGCAAGTTTGCTGAATAGCATTCCAGAGAGTTCAGCTTCACCTGATATAAACCCCTGGATCGGAAAGTCTGCTAACGCGGTGCCTGAGGACTGCCAAGGACCGGGAGGCCACCTACTGCAACGAGCGACAGCATTTCAACACCCTGTTTGGCTCCCAAAAACGAGTGCCAGCTGCAGCAGGCATCAGAATAACGGGCAAGCTCCCTCCTGTTGCCAGAGCTCGCTGGGGAATGGGGTGGGATGGGAAGCCTGTGACCTGACTGCGCTGTTCCGAGGCCTCTGCCTTACCTACTGCCCTGTTTTACTGCTGTGAGAAGTGCCTGAACTGGCTTTTCTTCTGCAGCACATTCAAACAGATTCACCTCAGCATGCTGTAAGCATAGGAAAACCCATTTTTCTGCTCAGGGCAGAAAGCACCGCAAATTAGATGGGTAGACATATCCAGGAGGCAAAGGTAGAGCACAGAAGGGACGACTGCTGCATCTTCTGGTGGCACGCAGCACAGACCATTCTCCTAAATTGCATCAGAAAGCTCTGGCAAAACTTCTACTCCCTTGAATTCTTCTTTGAATTCTGCCTCTATTTTGGACTTGTGCTTTAAAAGTAAAATTCAGCACTGACAGCACATTGCTGGCTGATTTATAGAACAGTTGGTATAACTTCCCAAACAGGGTTACAGTGCTTTAGATTTAGGGCCAAATTTTGTTCTTATAAAACTATTCATCATTTCCCCAAACACTCTCAGAAAGGAACTCCAGCAGTGTCCAAAAGTAGAACGATGGCAGCAGCTTCCAGGCTCGCCTAGCAATAGGCTTCACAAAGTGGAAGGGTGGGGAAGAAACATAACTTTATATACATTCCCCTACCCACAGCTCTGAACTGAAACTCTCTGCCCAAATCAAGGCTTTCTATAATATCTCCCCAGTCTTTAACACACACAGGCAGTGGGAAAAGAAATAACAAACAATATACGCAGTGATAGAAGAAAAAAAGAACACAGTGTAACTGGGACAGAAGGAAATAGTCCTCCCAGCCTAGTGCTTGGCCTTAGAATGAGCATAAAGAAGCACTTCTTATTTGAATCTATGTTGGATGAAGAAAATGAAACAATTTTTTAAAAGGCAAGTCTACACAAGCTTATAAAATGCTCTCTTAGAATGAGTTACATGAGCAATAGATCTAGGAAGTCTGAATTTCCATATTTCAAAAACTATATATTTTCATTGCTATCCCCAACAAGTGCGAGAGAAACAGTTACCAAAGGAAAAGAAAAAAAAAAAAAGCAAAGGATAATGCATAATTCAGAGTCAGAAGTATTAGCCCTTGCCAACTGGACAGCTACAGGAATCTCTCCAGTGGTTTATTCAGAATTTCCTCAAGTGAAAGAAGACGGTTTGTTAAAAATGACACCTTAGGGATGCATATATAATCCCTCTCTGACTTCCATGTCATGTTTCCTCAGTTTACTTCAAGTCAAAATACATTTTTTTCCCTTGCTCCTAGCCCTGTAGGGTCAACCCTGCTAATGAAAATCAAGCTGTCTTTTTTCTGCTATCAACAATAGTCAGATAACAAAATACAGGTTCTGAACTTGGCATGTTTATTGTTGGTGATGATGTATAAGCCGATAGCAGACAGCTTCATTTTCTTTAAGCTGGGCTGACCCTGCAGAGAGAGAACAGGGGGGAAAAAAAAAACTTTTAGTTTTGACTAGTAGTAAAACAGTTGAGCAAACATGACATGACATGGATGTCAGAGTGCATAATACAACTGCATGAACTAGAGTAATATCAAGAGGATATACGGAAATGTTAAAATTTATGTAACTAACCTTTGGAATACAGTTTCTGATCTTTCACGTTGTAATTACAGATATTAATACGCTGATCGGAGACAAATAAAATCTGAAAGAAAACCAGAAAAGATGCCTACACCAAAAACACTCTTTGCTTGTTTTTTTTCCTCTTTTATGTAACTTCCAAAGTATACTTCTAGAGCTTTATAGCACATGGTGCAAACTACATAACAATCAGAATAAAATAAGACGCAACTGTTGCAATTTGCATGTACGAGGATACGTAGAATAGCATCAGGATTATTGTAGGTGACCCATAAAACGGCAGCACACCCGTAACATTTTTAGAGCCTCACTGAAACAACTGTGCAATTACAGAACTTTCAACAGCAAGCAGGGTTTAAAGTTATCATGTAACAGCATGAAATTACACAGAAATTACAGTTTAGCATTGTTGCTAGTTTGCAAGCGATCAGGAGGCCTGTACCATGCCCTCCAGTGGGAAAAACTGGTGCCACGGCTAATTATAACACAAAACAAAACAAAAAATTGGCAGTGCCCTGAGGTATTGCTCCGCTGTAGCTTTGCTTCCCAACTCGGAGCAGCCAGGACCAGCAATCCAGCACCTTTGCATATATCCTGAGATCCACAGAAAAATCTCAGCGACCACCAAGTAGGCAGCAGGTCTGTGCTTAGTTGGGCTGCAGCAGCTTCGCTCTTTTGGGCTAAAAGGGCAAACTTCAAACTCCCTACCCACGCTTAAAGAAGTCTGAGAGCAGGGGGAAGGCACTGAAAGAAAAATAATAAAAACCCCCTTCCCTCCCATATTCATGTGACTGCAAAAAACAAAGATCAAAGTAGAAAGATAAATGTCCAGTTCCAACAAGTCAACCTAGCAAAGGATCATGTATTAGAGACTTACATCTATATTAATTTGAAAGTATTGCCCCTAATGAATACCTCCACTCTACATTTTATTTCTGCCTTTCATTGATACTGCCTCTGATAAGAACTGGATAATAAGGTGCCGTAATCTTTAGGAATAATTTACTTTGACTACAGTCATATGAGCTAGGATCCATAGTTTCACAAAAAGAAGATACTCCACCAAGACATCTCAAGAAAATATGCAATTACAGTTTAGAAAGAATATTAAACTCTGTGTGTGTACATTGGAATAAGGACAGGAGCTTATTAGAAAAGATGGATGTACATTGGTGTGAAGCTATGCATATGTAAGTCTTCTAGGAAGAGAAGGCTTGTAGGGTGAGGTAATTTTTTTTTTTTTTTTGGACATACAAAATGCTAGTTAATTTTACATAGGATAAGAATATGATGTTTTTTATTATTATTTGATGAAATCAATTTCCTTTTCTCTTAAATTTTAGAATTCCTCATATAAACAGAAACATTCCCCTATAAAGTCTGAGACATCACAATTCTTTAGAGTATATGCATTCACAAAACATCCACTAAAATCAATAGAAATTTGTGATATGGAGGCACTCCAGCACCAGATTTAAAATGGGCACTGCCTTGTACACACTGACTACACAGAATGTGCATCAGCATGGGGAAAAGCAATACTTATCTGCGAAGGAATATTACAACTCAGCTACTTTACTCTCTAAATATAAAGTGCCCAAGATCTGGTGGGGTTATTTATCGATGCTATCCATTTAATTTTAAAATAACTGATATTTATTATTTTTATGATGGTCTTGGACTTCCTCCAAGTGCGACATGGCTTTTTTTTTTTTTTTTAGTAGAAAGATTTGCAGGGAATTATAAGATGCTCTTAAATGAGAAGCAAAGAGATGCCCTGTACTGATAATAAATGGTGGGGGGGAACCTCTTAAAACCAGTTCGTTTGTGGGCCACTTGTATATACGATTAATATGAAGGCAGGAATAACAAAAGAAACGCGCATTGTATGCTACAGTTCTTATAAGTTATGATGAACTGTCTTTTGCTTTCTACGACTGCCAAAAAGGTTTTATTTTTGACTTTGTTCACAGTCAGAACTGAGAGCACATGACTCACCCATGCAAGGTGGCAACCATTTAAATTTTATGGGTGATGCTTTCTCAAACAATAAAATCATTCTGAGCGCTCAGACTCTTCACTTTCAGCATATGCTGCCTTCTTGTTTTCTTCTATCCATTGAGAGGAAAAAAAAAATAATGCTGCCATCTCTTGCTCAAAAGTTCCTTGTTCTTCAGGTCTCCTTTCTCCTGACTCGAGCCACCCCTGCTGTGGAAGTTCTCAGCAGGATGTGCTGATGCCATCTGACAAGCTTTACGCTTATCAACAAGACTCAGCGACCTTGACTAGTGAGGCCAGAGCTTCAGTGCCTTTCCCACAGGGTGCCCCCAAATGCCTCGGAAAGGAGGCTCTGCTTGCCTGCCCCTTCCCTAGCGCTGCACGAGGACTCCCTTCAGACTCCTGACATGGCTTGCTCTGAGCCCAGACAGACGTGCACTTGGTCAAGACGGGCCGAGGCAACCCTTCGGTTGTTAAATTCAAAGCAAACTGATACCTGTACATGTTGGAATATGCATTAGAGAAACTGGGATTTCAGTACGAGATCAGAGTAAGTCATTATCAGCCCCGAAAGGCTCATTAGCAACTGTTCTGAGGACAGATTTTTCCTGGATTATTCTTGTTCATTTTTCCATCTTTAACACAGATTCTCTACTAGGAAAAGCAAGCAAAGCTTTTTGACTCTCTAAAGTAGCTTGACTGAAGGTAAACCTCTTGTAAACTTAACTCAAAGCAGTCAAAGAGATACTAATTGTATTACCTGAGGGGTTTTTTCCCTCCCCAAACTGAGCACCAGGAATATTCAGCAACAGCATTCAGTGGGAGTAACATCCATGCTGTGCTTCAAATACCAAATTCACTATTTTTCATGTTGAGTTATTTAAAAAAACATTGAGCAAAATTTTCTTCACCCTCTTTAATGCTCTGCCCAAAAAGAAGAAAGGTTTCTGCATTGCTTGCTTTTCTATTACAGTCTGGCTAAGCATTTAACACAGGAATTCAGCCTCTAGGATAAAAGTTGTAACAAGTTCTGCATGAGAAAGCTGGGAGTTATAATGTAAGCACTTCGTAAACCAAACTGTAAACTTCATAAACATGCGATATAAACATTATATATATGTTGATATATGCAACACACTCGTGGAAAAGAAAAAAACCTTTGTAGTTCTGGAACAACGTACACTGGAGGCAGCTTCACTATGATCCATCTTACTTTTACAAAGCCACATTTAATTGTATAAAATGACTTTTGAAAAGGGCTTGTTTTTATAAAAAAGTCTTTTGTGGGATAAAGGCAGTGTCTGTAGAATGACCTGACCGACAGAAACACATTCCACCCCCAGATAATTAAGTATGCTTATCGAGCAGGCAGCCTCTTCAGTTCTTGCAGTCCACCACATGGTTTAAAACACCTTGGTAGGCAGAGCTGCAAGTACGGGTGAAGCAATTCACGTGAACAAACAACAAACTGGCAACAAACGCCCGCTTCACTGGAACCCCTGCAATGAAGTACAAATGACAGAGCTAACAATTCAGTCACCATAAAACAGCCACGAGCAACTTTATCATGAGAATTGCCTAAATACGGAAGAGCAACAGAAGAAACAAGAAGAAACTCAGGAAAAGTCGTCAGACTCCAGCTGTAAGAGGATTGCAGTAACCTTTTTATACTTCGGTGAGGATTTTACTGTCACTTCGCTCAGACTCAGTGAACGCTCTCAGGATACACATTACAGCACTATCTGCTGAAGTGTTAGCATTGCTTTAAAAGCATCAACGGCAGGGATTTGCTGGTTTTCAGCAAGTATCACCATGGTGAAACTGTCTAGGAATCACACTACGGCAGGCAGGGCCGGCGTAATGTTTTACCTTGTGCTGTCACCGGGATCCTGTAGTTAGGTCAGGATCCCACAGAACCGCTGCGAGGAGGTCAAAGCGGCGCATCTCGCAATACTAATTCAACAGCCTATGCCCATGTGTACAAAACAGGGATGGAGCGCCGCAGCAATATGACAGGCGGCAACTCGGTAGCTGGGAGAACAAAACAGAATTAGCCCGGATGCCAATACTGACGCAGGGGAACGCATTTCTACCCTTTGAATTGAGGCAGTCTTCAGGCCGGGGACTCGCAAGGAGTCCAAGTGGGAAATGAGAACTTTGTGAATCACCCTTCAACTGATCTAGACCCCTCAATCTAAATTTGGCAGATGAACTGACCTGGTCAATACCCTGGCATGCACACAGTACTTGATATCTATTTCCAGGAAACGTACATCTTTGCAGAGTCCATGTAGAAGGGAAAGAGCCCATCCATTTCTGTCATATAGAGAAAATGTTCAAAAATAAACAGGAGCAATAAGACATTCCTTCATCCTGCTTTGAAACCGCACTGCTTCACCTTGCTGTTTTGATTGCCTAATAATTTCATGTTTCTAAGATTTACAAATGTGCCGCAAATGGAGCAAATGACACTGTTACAAACACAGAGCTATGCAGCACGCTTATAAAACTGGATCAGACTACCACTTCACTTAATTCCACCTCCAGTCTTCATCACTGGCCAAATGCTTATCAAATGCTTCAGAAGAAAAATCACACAGTGGGCGATTATGGCTCTCGGGGAAAGTTTCTTTTCAACTTTTAGAAGTCATAGATTTTAACTAAGCGCTAATTCTCCAAGTATGCTGCCAATACTGCTACACGTACCTCTTTCCCCCTCACTCCATATCCTTTTTCCAAGCTCATTTTGAAAGGAGTCTTTTAAGTCCCCAAACCGTACAACCTTTTCTTAGCCGGTTTTCACCCCCCGTTACATGTGCATACCTCCACTGAAGTCCGCAGGCTTCTTGTGGATAAAGGAGTTTGCTCTACTTTAAGGGCATCAAATTAAAGTGAAGAGTTGAAATTTTTAAATCTTGCATTTTTGCAGATACTGTTTTAAAACACTAAATGTCCTTATTATGATTCAGTGAGCTTTAAATTGTTAATTATAAAAAAAGATAGCTGCCTACTTCAGGGCAATATACCTTTCTTTTAAATAGGAGAGGAAAAAGACACATTCAGACAGCACAACAAACACATCTTTTAAACATCCACTAATTCAAACAGCATACTGCATGTTACATCTGATGTGGCAGTTGTTATGGAAACTACGCGTTTTGATTGAGTAGCAGAATAAATACCCACCTAAAACCAGCATGATGGGCCAGAGCATAAATTAGGTACTCTTGACTAAAATTACCTATATTTTTATAGTATTACCTTTTTTTTTTACTTTCACATTGCATGAGGAAATATGATTTTTCCAGCTAAACATTTCTCTCCATCCTATTTTTCTAGTTATAATACAAGATACAAAAGATATATCCTGCACCAAAAATCTAAACCAATTTTTATCAGACAGGTACTTCTAATTGATATTAAGTTGCTGAAGTTACTACATAAAGACACAATGATAGTAAATGCAGAATGTAATCTCACCTGCATTTTTACTATTCCAGCTTTGTATCTGGAATGGAGAGTAAAAGAAAAATTGCCACCTCCCTCCCTTCCAAAAAGCCCTGCACATCTGTTAGATTATTTCCCTTCGCGTGCACCACTGCTTTGTATTAAAGGGAGGCTTAGGGTTTCTTTTCCATCTTTTATCATCTGGGTTTAATATGCATGAAAGTTCAGAAGGCAGGAAGAAAGAGATACTTAATTGTTTTCATCACAGATTATATTCTGGTGTAAGGCAGTTGCTGATTCCTGCCGATAATACCATAACTGTACCTCGTAATATAAACATTTCCATCCTTCCCCACTTGCCAACATAATTAAGAAGCAGGTTGCATAACTTCTGAAATAAAACATACTGACTTTTGTTTTCCCCATGCACATTTCCACATGGAACGATATGCCAAGCCAGAAAGTACAAGCGCAACAGGCACACATATCACAAACTTCACCATAATGGGCACGCATTCACCCATTGGATCAACATCTTTCAATTTATTAGCATGACAAAGGACACAATTATTTTGGATATGCCTGAATGCAATTTTCATTAACTTTGCAATGATTTATTAACAAAAGTGTCAGGAATGTAATAAAAGCAGCAGGACTCCTCAAAATGCCAAAATAAAAAAAATAATAAAAAAAAAAAACCAGAAGAATACAGCAGAATTTCCAAACATGCCTTGCAGCATCAGGTCAATAAGGTTGCTTGATTCTATCAAAAGCATCACCATGGTGAGTGAACTCTGCAATTAACAAAGAGTAAGCACAAAAAATGCTAATATCTCATTTGAATGTAATTATGCACAGATTACTGTTCACTGGAACAAGAAAAGGGATTTTAATTGTCACCCAAAGTTACATGTAAACCCAGGATTCTAGTTAACTTTTTTGTTCAGGAGAGTTTATACAACACTAAAAATGAAGAGTTCACAAATTCTTGTGTTCAGTGACTTTGTAAAATGACTGTGCTGACTTTCTCTCAAGTATGCAACTTCCTTGAGTCCTTTTGGTAACATCCCTCTATGTATGTTGGCAAGGTTAGTTTGTAATAAGTTTCGCCATCGTTTGCATTTTAATACTATTTGATCTCATTTACATGTTTAAATTTGTTCCTGTAATAAAATTCATTAGTATGTTTATCATAACCACATAATGAATATAGCCCTTATGTAAAGTAAAAAATTGAAAGTACATTAGAGACATTACAAGCTGTTTGAAATTACTGTGCTTTGCATATTATACCTTATTAATTATATTATAAATTATTTATTTATGTATTTCTTTAATCAGGGGCAAGCACTAGAACAATATTATATTAGTATAAGAAACACAATACAGCTCAAAGCTAATTCACACATGGACCAGTTATACATACATAGGAGTACAAATTCATTTTGCCACAGGATGGCAAATGCCGTTCCCCCTGCTGTGCATCAGGGGATGCGAAACAGCTATTTAAAGGGCAGCGAGGGGAGAACGTTTCTTGTGCAAGTTAAAACTTAACTTGTTAAGATAGTATCTCCTTTGCCTTCCCTTCTTCGGAGAATAATTAAATCAGATATGCAGATGGAACTGGAGAATAAATCATTATTCAGGCTAATGCCACATTCACACTACATACCGTACACTGACTTAAAATAAATAAATAAATGAAAAAAAGAATTAGAATTTTTCTTTCAGCGTTTTGCAGTGGTTTCTAAAGTTCAGCAGACAAAATTTAGCATTTTATAATCACGGAGAATGTTAGGGAAATATCACAAGAGCAGCAAGACGGTTGTTTGAGTTCATACTCTCTTTAACTAAGCTGTTACAAAGAAAAATTAATCCACTGATGTGCAACATTATTACTTAAAGAAAAATAGAGTTTATCAAAAAGAATTAATAGTTGGAAGAAAATTATTAGGTATAAAAACCAAACCTCACAAGACTACAGAAAAATGAGACTGGTGTATCTAAAGGTCAGCGGAATCTGTAGAAAATATTAGGGTATGAAGAAAGTGAAAGAAATTAAAACAAGAAGCCAAGAATAAAATTACCAAATGCATAATTGAGATGGAATATGGGTACAGAGCTTGTTCCTATTCTGATATCAAGAACTGTGGTTCAGTTTTAATTTTAATCCCACCGAAAACTCTGAGCATCTCATGTTGTGTAAGATCCCAGTGAAGCAGTCCGAATGGGCCGCTAAAGGATGTACGGTTTTGTCATGGGGTCTGTTTGTTTATTTCAGTCTGAATCCTGAAGAGCATCTGGCACCAAGAGTAAAAAAGCCCTAAAAATGTGTATGTGCACACACACACACTGACACAGTAGATTGGAACAGTTGCAAAAGCTGAAATTTTCAAGAAATGGTGAAGACTATTGAAGAAAATCTGAACAGTGATCTTCATTCTGCAGCTGCAAGCAGTGGTGCTCAATAAAAAGGAGACATTCAGGAAGAAAAAAATCTTTTTAAGTCAAAGTCTGAAGCACAAATTTTTTTAATTGTTTTCAGTGAGATAGGAAAGGCTAAGGCTATGAAATGGCACTACCAAACCTAAAGAAATACTGCACTCCCAGCAGAAAAAAGAAACAACAACCAAAAAAAAAGAGGCATGCGTCAAAATTACATTTCATTTTAGAGGATACAAAAAGCTGCTGAAAAACTAGACTAGTCTGTGAGTGATGGGGCAGAGCTTGACCAGCAAGAGAAATTGGCAATCCAGACTACAAACTTAAGGAACATGGACACTGGTCTGCCCCCAAACACATGCATGCTTGAGACTCCACAATACTACAAGAGAGGGTGGGAGAAGTGACCCAAATCAAGCAAGAGGAGCACAAAAAGTAGCATGTGGTCTGATAATACAGCTGAGACAAAGCCTAAACTTCAGAGGCAATGGGTTAGGCCAGTAGACAAGCTTTTAAAGCAACCGTTGACTGAACAAAACATAGGCTCAGGACACCAAGTCTATACCACTAGCTCAGATGAGGCTATGAATAATGAATACTGCTGGAGCATAATTTATACCCCTGGGGAAGTTCCTCTTCTCCAACAGAAGCTGCAAATCACTCTGGGAATCAGAAAGATGAGAAGGACCAGCAGTGGAGATGCACTTGTTTTTACCCCATCGTGACCAAATAGAACCCTGCATTTCTGCCTACACCAGAGGAAATTCAAATATTTGCTAGCGTAAGTGCGTGTCCATGAGTAAAAAAGGAAGTTACTTTCATCCACCGACAAGGGGAGGAATACTGCTGATGTGGTTGATGCCACATGCTTCTACACTAAAAAATTGCCCTGACAAGTTTCTAAGAAGTGGACTGAGGAAAAGCACGGATCCGCTTCCGCACATTCAGTATTCCCTCAGGAGACACTTTTCTTCATAGACCACTATCTTAAGTCTGTATCTTACGTTCTGTATCTATCTTATCTGCAATCTTATGTTCTGCATCTACAACATTTCATCAGGAAATATGCTTTTAATGAATAATAGAAATTACAGTCCGCCTGAAAGCTGTTTTCATTTTGGGTCACACAGTAGAAGACAAGGGGCCCTAGGAAGCTTTAGAAAGTGACAGTTTTGCTGGTCTAAAAATAATCAGACATAAACATCAATTCCATTTAAAAAAGGTCCAACAAAAAAAAGCTACCCCAAACCCACCCCCCAAAACCAACAAAAAACCCCCAAAACCCAAACCACAGAGGTTGCCTGTAGTGAGGCTGTGGTCATATCACCATTCCTCACAGACAAGAAGCATGCCGAGATTCTTGGTAAACACAAACTAGGTTGGGAAATGAATTCCTGTTTGAGGGGCCTGGAAGCATTATTTGTGCAAGGGGTACTGTCACGGGTTTGGACTTCCCCAAGATGCCTTTGGACAGCACCAGGACTTGGCTGATCAGCTGGTGCAATCTTTGGTGCCTAAAGCATGATCGGTTCCAAAACCTCAGCCCTTCTACCAAGTCCTCAACGTTTCCAGGCTATCAATAGTCCCAGGGGACATAGGGAGAAAGGAGCCAAACTAGTGGGCTGCTGGCTGAGGGTCCCGCTCCCTTCCTTTCGTGGCATTGCCTTGGCTCCATGCCTGTCCCCGCTCTCCTTTCTTCCCCAGGTAGGCTCCTATAGCGTGTCACAGGCAGCTAGTGGGCATATGGAAAATTCTTTACATGTCTGAGAAAAAGGAGATATTCAAGAACCTGTCTTGGGTCACTGTAACAGAAGTGTAAAATTCACAGTACATCTACTTCTGTGGCTGGACTGCAGTGTAGAGCTCTAACAAATGAATAGAAACTATCTAATCAGAGCAGCATGGGGCTGGGCACAGGCTTTTCTACCGTGCTTTGAAAAAATGTTAACCCAGGTAGACAAATACTGAGGAACAATAGATGAAATCTTCCACTTCTAAATGTGAAGGGCAGAAGGGACATCTCACCTGCCCTTTTGCCCAAGAGGCTTCATTATATACCAGTCTCAATGGATTAAGACAGTGCTGAATTCAAGGGTTTGGAGTTATCAGAATAAATGAATTTATCACCTCTTCTCAGTATTACTGAGAATTCGGAGTTCAACAGCAAGTCTAAGCAAAAATGCAAGTATGTCAAACACTCACTGAAAGTTGTTGGCAAACTTAATAGGTTGATTAAAATGTTTCTTGGTTTCAGTATGTTCGGTGGGTTTTTTTAATTTGATTGGAAAAAGGAGGTGAGGGAAACACATCTTAAAGACAATATCCTTACAGACCAGGCAACTGGCGCAGGATTTTGGAAAAGCCATCCTTTTAAGTGAAAACCTGAATAAAAGACCATAGACATGTCAGAATTTGACACAGAGGTCACGTGTTCTGAGCAAAGTAATGGAAATCAGTTTGGCCCACTTCATTTGGGCTCTAACTTAAAAGGCCCCACCAGCAATCCAAACAATCTGAAGACATATAGACATTCCTCTCGAATTTAGCCAAACAGAACAAAGCACATTTAAATAATACTTTTATTAGCATTTCATCATAACCATATGCAAAACTACGGTATGACATACAGTACTACACAGCAGTGGTTTGAAAAAGGAACAACAATCCCAGGCTTAGAATTAAAGCCAAAAACCATCATAACATAACTAAGAATTTGAGGATTTCACTAACATTTCCAGGAACTTCCCGATAACCTGGATAACATGAACTTACGATGGGCAGAACACTAGCAGGCTTTTTGCAAGCAACAGGCAGTGCCCACTGAGGGCTTGATGCTGCAATTTAACTCTAACTTTTGCAAGGACATTCAACAAGAGATTTTATTTTCCTGCCACTGAAAGTATTTGGCCTCATCTCAAAGTTACAACAGCATTCTCAAGGCCACACTCTATATCAGATACACGATTCCCCTAAACAAGCCAGTTCAACTCATTGACCTGCTTTCCTCCTCCTTCTCCCAGTCCATCATATTTTATAAAATTAATTTTAAAATATGATTCATCTAGACATTAGATAAGAGCTTATTAATACCTTAAGCCATGTCAGGATTAAAAAGAAAAAAAGATAGATAAGCGTTGATAAAATTACTCGATTTCAGTCAGGAAAAACATGCTTCTCATAAGAAAATCTACTCATTAATTATCCTGAAGATGATGGAGCAGGGAGGATACATCTGGAAGAGATATTATTTGCATAGTTAAAAAAGGATACAAATATAGAACGCACCAAAGTTAAGATTTTTCAGTAAAAATGATTGCACAAAAAAAGTGAAATGTTTTAAAGTATTAAAACGAGAGAGAAAACAACCAAGACATTTGCTCCTAATTACCTTCCTCTACTTTAGCCAGCATGCAACTATTTAAATAGGCTATTTCAGACTATCTTTACCTAAGTATTCTATCAAGAGAAGGAACAGTACAATTTTCTAGCACTGTTTATGGCAAAACACACATAATTTTCTTCAAAATCCATGGCCAACATCAGAAAGCGGTTTTCATTCCCAAAACACAAACAATTTAAATTCATGAACTATTTCCTGAAAATTTATATCATGGAAAAATTACGGAAGACGACAGCTGAAATGAACAGTATTCCAATTTCTGCTTCTTTTCTAACATGAAATATATTCTTTATCCAAAAAAGACTGTGATGGTACAGACAGATCCTTTGAAATCATGATATAACATTCATGTTCACCTCCCACCATCGGAAACCTTGTCTAGTTCTAAAAGAATTTTCATTGAGAAACTCAGGACGCTGCTTCCCTAAGGTCCTAGCAGGCCCTACTAGTGCAACCTATAGACATCAATTCCCCTAAGTATTTCAGAGGTCTTCAGAGAACCTCTGTTGAGGCAATACATCGTAAGACCGAACTGCAACCTGTCTTCTGCACCACCCTAAGCTCTCAGAAGGAGTCAGGCTCCCTCTCGCCCACACAGCGGAACCCCGTGTGTCACCGCGTGGCACCGGCGCCGCTAGCAAACGTGCAACAATGCCATCACATCAGCAAATAAATCACACGTGCCACCCTGAGGCAAACACTGCCCTTCCCTTCTCCAGTGCCAGGGATGACAAAGTTGCACTTGTGCGTCAGCAAGCCTGTGCTGCCAAGGGACTCACCCCAGCTTCCTCCAAACTCAGAGCCACGAGAAAATGGAAGAATCTGAAGTTCTCTTCCACTTTTCTTCCCAAAAGTTATACCACTTGACTGCTACAAATGATGACAGTCAGATACTGAAGCTAATGCCACATAATAAGCAAAAGAACATATACAGCGATTCAGCTTTTGTACCTATGTTTACACCTGCTTGCACGCATGCATTTCTGTGCAAACAGAAACCGTTGACTTTGAAAGGGAGCGCAGCGCCCATACTGCCAAATTCAAAATACAGGATACTTAAGAATTCTGTCCAGTATAAACATTAAGGGAATCATTACTCAATTTCCTGAGATTAAATTCACAACAGTAAAACTGTATTGTAAACTTCTTTACACTGAATTACTGTTCCTTCTAGCTGTAATTGGCAGGGAGCACCGAGTTAAGGGCGTACTGGTTTTGTGGGGTTTGGTTGTCTTTTAAGAGCTTAGAAAACTTCAACTCAAGAGATGAATGTTTAGGGAAGTTATGAGTGTGATAGCAAACAGAGAGTTGTAACAAAAAATATTCCCCACTTTTAACTATCACAGGAGGTAGCTGTGTCTGGTATAATAAATCCTTTACTGCACTAAGTAGTAAAAAAATCTATTCAACTGTCCTTAAAGTATTAATTTTAGTGCCATGATTACAAGACTATTATTACCTTAATGAAATTCATTCAGTTTACAAGCTAAAAAGGTCTATGGCTTGAATATTGGAATAATCCAGTTTAATTAGGATAACAATGTGAAAATCGCTCACATAACAATTGTGAACAATTTTCTAATGGACTTAAATTATGCACTTGTAAAGGACATTGACAGATGCTATATTTACTTTTCCTGGGAGCACACTGGAGATCTTTTAAGGAGGAATGTCTAAGCCAGAGCAGATTTAGATACCTCAACACGTCTTAAAATTGTGGGTCCAACCCAAAGGCATTATACGCAGATCCACTCTGCCTTTGGTGACTCGGAGTTAATAACAGTAAAGACATCCCAACTTTCTCCATCTCCCTCGAAAATAAAGAACAATTGTCTTAGACAACAACAATTATTAATGTCTATATGGCCATTTACATCTGAAAAGTGCTATCCAGGTAATTAAAGATAACAAGCAGTTGGATACTACCGTATGGCTGGTTAGTTGGATAAGCCCTCCCTTTTAAAAGTTTGAACAGTTACAGACATTAACGAGCCCAGCATTAGGTAAGAAGCATCCTTTCAATGACAGGAGAGAGAGGGTCTGAATTTCAGCAAACCCAGCTTAGATAATTCTTCACGTACTGCTCTCAAGGGCCAAGAGACTCTACACTCTAAATTGTGGACAGAGTGCTATTTAGGATCAGAAAGAATATTACTTTCTGATCTTAGAGGCCTCGTGCTTGGCTCAGTCTGGAGCAACACATGTTCTGAACATACTGAGCGCACTGACAACGCTTGAAAAATTAGTAATAATTGTCGAAATCTTTGCAGGACTTTTTCCTGTGCCATAGAAGAGAGTTACTGCAATCTGCTCCATTTTAAATTCCTTAAAGGATAGTTCTTGCGCTCCTGGCAGGCTACCAATTGGACCCTGATTTTGGCAAAGCATTGGGTCTTAAGCATTACACACAACACACAGCTTGCAAGGATGCATTTCCTGATGAAGTTCCTCTTCATGGCTGAGGGCAACAGCTAACCTTGGTTTAACTCCACTGATTTCAAGGAAATTGAACCGAAGGGATGAATTTGGAGCAGAGTCAGAGCTGAGTGCCATCGCATCACAGGGCAATTTATAATGAACGGTCTCTCCTTACGTTCTTGGTACCTTCTACAACGAGCAAAGGCTAAGCACTGAGGATTCTTGGACTTATTAGTGAAATCAAGATGAACAGGAAATTAACTTGATTCAGATCGTAATATTCAAATGAAAAGTCAAAAAAGTTTACCTATCAGAAGTTTTATGGCAAAACTAAATAATCACCCTCAATTTACACTCCAATAAAACAATCTATGGCTGTCTTCGTTTTCAAAAGTTGTAAAAACCCCAAAGTGAATTTAAAGTAATTACACAGGCAGGTGCTTACTTTAGAAGATGACACACCAATGCAAAGTGAGAATGTAACAACTGATTCAATAACTGGCTGCATTTAGATAGAATATTGTTCTGTATTTCACCATTAGGTATTTCTGAGCCTAGTGACAAGAGAGAGATAAAGAGCCTCTCCACAACCATAACCAGAAATTAAATTCTCAAGAAAAGAAATACAATGAGATGTTTAGTGAAATGAGAATATAGGGGTTTTTTTCAGAATAAATATCTATGTGTGGTTTTACAATCAATATACGTATTTATATGTGAGGTTTGTGTGTGTGCATGTGTGTCTACATACATACAGATTGTTTGCATAAATGTTTAACAGGTTTGCATGCTATGTGTATTTAATACACACACATTCGTGAATTCCTACACAGCACTATGAATTCCCCAACCTTTTTTCCCATTGTAAGTTAAGGGTTAACAATGTGATCAGATTGAAAAGAGCAAGTTTTAAACTGAACGCAGAAGTTAGTGGCTACTATAGACTCAGTTTGTTTTCATCTTCATTGCACAATGGTTTTGTGAAGCTGACAGAAACTACTGTAATATTTTCTCTTGCAAAGTCTGTTTGCTAATCAGTAGTGGATCTAATCAAGGACCTAATAAGTGCATAATGGTACATTTGCTTCCCAGGAGAAACCACTGTTTCTCATCATACCAGAAAGTACCCCCTTACAAGGTGCAGCCAGGATCCATGGACTCACTGCAACAGTCTAATAATTTAATTGCAAGCCCTTAGGCAGGGATAACTTAAATTACAATTAGAGCTCTAGCACCGCTGCTAACATCTGTGTTATGAACGCTGCACTGATTAAAGGTTTTTAAAAGAGAACTCAGCACTTCACACTCCAGAACAAGTCACTACACTAACTTTGAAGTCTTCTATCTTACTATTTTAATACTTGTGATGCACTCTGCCTAGTCTCTTCTGTGGGGATTCAAAGGATCCAAGCTCAGTGTGGTGTCTGCCCTTTGAAAGGCCTACAGGGGTGTGCTTATATTAGAAATACCTTTTTCGCAGGTGGAATACACACAACACAAGGCCATTCTGCAGCACTAGAAGATACGCACCATGAACAAACGCCGCCTTGCCACCACCTCCAAAACCACGATAACCTTCTGAAGGATGCAGAGATCCTACAGCAGCAGAACAAGTCCCTGTTCTCTGCATCGCAGCACAGATCCCAGTCCTACAGCGGGATTCTTCAGCGTGCACCCCACATACTGTGCAGAGGCCTGCGCCGTACCAGCTGGAGCAGTCCGAGCCCTCTAGTGGAGCTCACCCCGGTTTCACGCTCACATCCATGCAAAGCTCCGCATAAAGGTGGTTTTTTTGCACAAGCCAGTGATTTTCCTGTTGGCCTACAGGACTGCAGCACGTAATATGGTAAATCACAGAAATAATAGCATACGTGGAGCATGTAAGTATGTTCAAGACTAACCTAAGCAGAAGCGTTCATGAATGTTGTGACGGCGCAGTGACAAAGAGCGGTACTCGATAGCAGCCTTCGCAGTGGATGAAAGAGCTCAGCAAGCAACGGCAGCGGCACTGTGTAGAAACCTTCTCACAGGTTGCTGCTCTGTGCCATCTGGTGAAGGCGGAGCCAACCTGCTACGGAAAGACGTGCACGCTTTTTTACAGCCACATCCATAACAAGAACGCTGTAGCAGTGAGACCAAGCCTATGGTACCAACAACGTCAGCAACGCATAAAGCAACCACAAACACCTTCCCTCTGTTTTACTGCAGTCAACCTCGCCATAACACAGCAGCAAGATGATACCCAAAGAATGATAAGAAAGCACAGAACTGCTTCCAGATACTGCTAGGCTTCTGGATTGTCCAAAGGGAAAAAAATCTTAATCCATCTCACACACTTCATTTTGTGCCATGTGTAAATGTATTTAAGTAGCTTGCACTTTATACATGCTTTTCTGCTAAAAAGCTTGCACTTGGCGATGGCCTACCAATATTAGGCTCCCTACAGAGCGGAGCTCTGTTATGGGGGAAGGCCTGTAACACCCCAAAAAGAGAAAACATGGGTGTTCAAACCATTCCTCTGCTCCCATCCCCCATACAGCCCACATATGCAGATGACATGGATGTGAAACACCAATCAGACTCAGCCTTATCAAAGCTGTAGATACATTTTTCTTTAGTTTTTCCACCTTGACTGATTAAAGTTGTATACAAAAAGCCACTAGATCCCTTTGAAACCATGAACCGATGCTTTATAGGTTCTAGTTTGCTATTTCTTTGCAGCAATATAAAGGAGGCAAGAATATCAGGTAGGGCTCAGCACGTTTTATAACCTTTACAAAGCGGTAACGAACAACACAAAGCCAGCTCCCTTATCTTTCGACCAAGCAAAAAGATACAGTTGGTGCTTGTTTAGCCCCAGTGGCAGGACACCGCCCACTTCCGTAGCTCTAGTAAGAATCCAGCAACTGTGGTTTTTTAAACTGTTGGGTTAGAAAGGTGTTGGGTTCAAAACTGCTGCACTCTGTGGGAGAATCAAAACGGTCAAGGGTAAATATAGCACACAGACAACAGATTTGATGATTCAAGCAAGTTATTCCCCTTCCAGATAAGCCCTTTTAGGCTAGGGAGGGAAAGTTCGGTGGCACTAAATCTGTTTTTGAGGCAACACCAAAACCCACCCTCAGAAGACGACACAGCAGATTGTTTCCTTATAGGCAGTACCTCTAAGAGTCTATTGCTCTATGTTTATCTTTCTCCAATGCTAACTTAAATAGGGAGTCACTCCTTCAAGAAAAATTTGGAACTGCCCCAGCAGCAATACTGCCGACCTGCATACACAGTGGAGTACCCATTCAAGAGCTCTAATAAACCTTACCTTTACTAAACTTTTTAAAAGTCATCTCCCCATTCTTACTTTGATGTTCTTGAAGCCCTTCACAAAATGCTCTCCAGTGGGTAAATTACGGGAGACCCAAATGGCATCACCTCGCCAGTACTATACCGATGGCCACAGCAGTCAAGGTCTGTTATTTTAGAGCAGGAAGACCCCAAAGACCCAATTTCCAGCCTGTTATGCAGGTACAAAACTCAGCAAGCAACGAAGGTCCAAGTACCAAGTGGGCCATGAATTTATTCCAATCCTGCCCACAAAGACGTGGTGTCCCAGTATGCAGCTTTCCATCCCGAAAGCAGTAAGCCATCAGTGGATGGCCATATCATGAGCTAGTCCTTCTTCATGGCCTATTTTTAAGCAGCCCAGCTTTCCCAGCCTGCCTGCAGAGCAGAGGAGCTCCTGTTTGACCCACAACATGATTACAGCTTGGGAAGCAGCCTCCTCTGCTGGAGAGGGCAGCAGCCCTAGAGGAATGCAAATACTGCATACATGAAGCAAAAAAACTGCAATACGCAACTTTGATTTTGTGAAACACTACGCAAAATTCAGCAATGCATAAGGGTGACAGCTACACGGAGCCTGAAGTATGTGAATAAAAACAGTTTCCCTTTTCTGACAGGAAATTCCACTGTTTGAGACAACAAAACAGAAAGAGCAGCAGCCCTTAAGATACAGCCCTCACAAAATAAACTTTTTTTTTTTTTTAAGAGAAGAAGAATCTTGGCATATGGTAACAAAAACTATATAATTCTCTTGATCTTTAATCTCTATGCCAATGTCTGTTTTGCAGATTATGGCCTCAGCTACTGACAAATCTGCTTAGTGAGTTTTTGGCTGACAAATCTGGCAACACAAATGCTGTCTGAAATACATTCAAAAGGCTAAACATTTTCATAATAGCTACTTTACACAGCTTAGTAGGTTTCCCTTTAGGACACCAATTTGATTTTTTTAAAGTGACAGTGTTAATTTTTATGATTACACACAGAACTGAGATTTTTATTTAATACAGTGGGTCTTCTAAAGCTTTTCAAGGGGATCAACCACTTTGCCAACAGACGGGTGTTACAGCAGGGGTGATTACAGTAATTTTTCATGTAATTGGGAGTCACCATTTGGTTGCTATCTTTCACATGCTTGTTGCCTCATCATATAATCCTTCATAATGGGGGTTTGTTGTGTGTCACAAGAACGTGCCAAGCAGCCGGGAAATAATAAACACAGGAACCCCTGGCTCATGGGTAGCATGAGTGTTTCAACATCTGCCCAGCTTCTTTCAACTGCAATAAATTTCAGCTGATAGTAGTGACCCAATATGAAGGCATTTTGTTGTTGGTTTTAGGACAAAATCTTGAACATCACACTTCATTATCTCAGCTACCGTGGCACAATCCGTAAGGACACAACTTGCCAACAAACGACATTGCCTGATGTGAAAAATCATCATTCATTAGAAATTAGTAGAGACATCAAGTTCTTGCCCCAAGACGTCTGGGCTCTCTGTGAACAGCAAGAGTTGTCCTTTACAATTATTGGCTGCGGTTTGCTTGCATTAAATTATAAGTAATTTCACAGGAAATTCTGAAGCCATGCCACCTCTAGTTGTGATCTCATCAAATCTCCTCCAGCAAAGAAAGAATAAACAGGGTCAGGACGCTACAACAGGAGTTCTTACAGGGTTACCAAGTTCATCCTGACACAACAAAACACGTAAGTACCTGCTTAACACTAAACCCAAGAACTGCTCCATTAAAGTTAATAGGACCACTCATTGGCTTAAAGTCGAGGAAGTACAAACGTGGTCCACCAATTCCAAGCCTTTGGGAGACTGCTGGAAGAGGAAAAAAAAAAATCCCTTTGGGCCATTTATGTTTTACGGCTCCACCAGCCAGTCACAGAAGCATGTCAGTACTACCTGAAATAGGACATCATTGTTTTATGGTATAAATGGATGGCACTTGCACCAAAAATAAGCCCCGATATCATGCTGCAGCCTTTCCTCTATGCCAAAAAGAGATACCAAGACTGAGGAATGAGTAACCAGCAAAACGAAATTCAGGTATCGCAAAAATGTTTTCAACAATTTAATAGTATTATGACCCAACGGGAAACCAATGGCCTAGAAAACAGAGATTGCTGTATCACATTCTGGATAAGCTGTGCAGTACAATCACGACCTTGTCCTAATGTGGTCACTGCAGATCCTACGGGCCCAATGCCACTGTTAGCCCTGGGCCTGGGCAAATCCAGACCAGGGAGTGGCGGTCCATAAAGTGGACTGCCGATCCAACTATGGTTGCTACAGAGATGCCATTGCTTCAATGACACATGAAGCACATGAAAGACTCAAATATCAGTGTTTGGAATATTTAGCTGCCATTAACTTCAGTTTGGTGCTCTCAGTGACCTCATTGGACTTCAAGTATATTCAGCATATCCCAAGATAATCCCAAGGGATTCTGTAAATTTGGGGCTTTATGTGTGATGAAAGAAACAAAACCTACATTTAAGTCCTTGGTTTTCCTAACTTTAGAAAAAAAAAAACCAACCCCCAAAAACCAAAAAAAACCCCCACACAAACCACCGCCCCCTCAATTCTTTCAGATTACTATTAAAATAAACCCACCTCTAATACGTTACTAACTAGAAGAATGCCATTTACCACACTGAATTCTTGCTCTGACTTTTAGATTTATGTTTTTATATGTTGTCTCTCCAACTCTCATAGACAGAATGAGATGGACAATACACTGGCTGATATATGTAAGCCCTCTGTAGCCATCTATCCTAAAAGCAGCCAAATAGCCTATCACATAGTGCATTTTACCTTGCCTGTAGTCAGCCGCTGGAATTTCACTTCCTAGATCATTATAATGAGAGTGCAATTTTTCACAGCTATGCTTCAGTGAAATCGTCTCATATAACATCTACCTCTTGTTGACTAAGAAAATGCGTATAGATTCACATTCCAATTCTTGCGAAGCTTTTTAAAGTATGCACAAGCAAACAATACTTAAAGCTGTAGAACAAAGTCCTTTGCTGAGGAATAGTTTTAAAGAACACAGGTGACTGCCCTACTGGCATTTCTGTCTTTCCCATCCTGCTCAAGAGCATAACAGCATGTTTTGACAAGTCTAAGAAGCCTATTTCTTCATTACTTGTAAATGAATTCCACAGCAAAATGCAGTCCGTGCACACATGGTTGGCCTCTTTCATCCTTCATACAGACACACTGATGTCAGTAACAGTAATACAGCATCAATGTATGTATCGTATTAATGACATCAAATAGAAACCTACACAAAAATCTGAAATACAAAAGGCACTATTTACTACATTAAGAAAGACGTAAAACTGGCTAATGCTGAAGCAGCAGAAGCAAACTAGTGTATCTAGGGAGAGGAAGAAAAGATCATGCCATATCCCAAGTATTTTGCAGTCGGTGTAGAAGTTAACTCATCTCTGTCTGGACATTATTCAGTTTTGCATTAGAAACAGACAAAAGTGCCTTAGGATCTGAAATATTTTCAAATTCAGGATTTAAAAATAATGCTTTTGCTAATACAACAGTGGTGATACACGCTAACAGATACATGCCAACGTGAAGATGTCTTGTATCAGGAAAGGGAACAAACTGTCCAGGATGCACTGGGACAAGTACATTCAAACTAGCAAAATTATAGTCATAGTAAGGGTGGTGATAACATCTGTGAAGGAACTGATGAGGTGATGTAATGCATGTGAACACATAAAGACAGTGGTGAATTCAGGCTTTAGTCAAATAAATTAGGGAGCTTGTCGTGTAATGGAACAGATCCTGGAAAAAGTCAGCACAGAAAAAAAAAAGGAGGGTCAGGAGAGAAATCAAGAGACTGTCATGTAGGGGTGAGTGTAAACAGACCTGTCCGCTACTCAGGTGGATCCCAAGGAGGTGTGCAGGAAGGATGACCTCAGGGAGCATATAACTCCTGGAACAGAAGGGAGAATTGTAAGACCTGCCTCAAGTAAAGGAAAATGCATAGTAAATGTCACACAGAGTGCCTGCATCACACTGGAGGAAAAACCAGAAATTCCCAGGTCAGGACAAGGCACTCTGTCTGCAGTGTCTTTGAAATGGGACAGTTCCTCGAGACAAAATACTTTCAACTCCAGGATGTTCCTGTTAAAATTAAGAAATGTAAGGTTTTCTTGAACTTGGTAAGTTCAAACATTAACATCCTAAACCTGACAACATTTATCTTGGAAACAAATTGATTTTTATTTCTACTAGTCCCTGTTTCAATATTCAGTATGCCAGGAAGTTTTTGCATTGATTTTTGACCAGTTCCGTAACAGAAACTGTAGATCCCAGCAGCAAACAATGTTCAGGCTTTCCGTACCAAAGACAGCTTCGGAAGGTAGTCTGGGACAGCAGGACAAACATATTATCTTGATGTTCCTGCTAACTGATGGGTTGTTATTAACTGTTGAACTGCTTAATTAGGTTTTATAGTTAACAGCCTGTTATGATTAAAGGGGACAATGCATGTGCGTTGTTGAGCTATTGTTTCAAACCATTTGCAAATTCAGAAGAAGCATCACTCAATTCACGCTCGGGAGGCTCCCTCAGCAAGCTGAAAGGAGAGAAGCTTTCTCCTCTACAGAGGAAAACTCTCCATTTAGGCATGAAGCGGGTGGATTCCCCAAACCAACTACATCCCCAAAGGGCAGCAGAGCGCCCTGTTCTGGCACAAAGGGCCCTGACAGCTCTCCTCCTGCCTTGCAGCATCATCCGCATCTCTAGGTCTGACCTTCACCACATGGCAGAGAACACTGGCCAGCTCACCAGCGCTGAGAGTATGGTTTCAGTAGAGTGATTTCACTGAACTCCAGCACCTCAGCTTTGTTTCTGTTTTCCGGGAGTTAACACTCCCTTGGTTCACCTGCATTTTAAGTTACATTTTCCCTATGCGTCTCGATGGCACAGCACAGTCCTTTCCTGCTATTCTAGGCTCTTTCATACTCTCTTTAGAATTCCCATACAGAACCTAATTTCTACACTTTCTCCTACTTACCTTTTCTAGTCACCAGCTGGTACTTTTCATCTCTTTCTGGAAACCACTCAGTCTCCCAATTTAGTCACACATTCACTCCGTTTCTCCTGGCCAGCCGCCACACCTTCCAAGCTTACTTGGTTGTTCTCCTCTTAAAAGGCACGAAACCCTTCAGACAATCTCTGCTAGATTGTGTAGCAAACCCATCCCCTCCAGAACTGATAATTTCAGAAGGTACCATCAACTGCCTATTCAACGAATCACTGCTTGTTGTCACCCTTTCTTCTTACTTATTCATTTCTCCTCATTTTTATCCAGCCACACAATTGAGAGACCATAACTGCACTCTTGATTTTATAATTATACAAACAGTGCATAACTACGCATTGTGAAAAACTCTCAAAAAAATCCTGTTAAGTGAAGATAATATCGTAGGCTGCTTGGGGGAAAATCAGGTCAAGTTACATTCTGCATAACCTTCACAATCCTCTTTACTTTAACACAAAGATAATAGTGGGCTAAAGAATCTTTCAAGCCATCTGATTCTTCCCCTCCAACTATTCAGATCTGTTACACGAACTTTTGCCCCATTTTTATATAAGCACAGGTCAGCAGAATCAGCATCTGTACTATACAGCTAAAATAGTGCTCCATGCCCCTTCTACACCCTGTTCTAAAACCCTGTAAGGGCATATCCTCTCCTTTGTGCAAAAATGGACTTTTATGTAAAACGCATACTGCTAAGGAGCAAATTTCTCTTATTCACAGACTAACCAGTAAAAGAAGAGTTCAATTTCTTTCCACCTTGAGTCTTGACCTTTCTCCAGGTGGAAATTACGTACAATATGAGGTAGACATATACCTACTGAAAGACAGAACAACTCTCGCAAATTATTTCACTCAGCCTAGAGAAAACAGGTGGTAGTAATTTTCATTAACTACAGCTCTATGCTAGAGTTGATCCCACAACCCAGTGGTTAGAAGATCTCCATGCAAATTCTCAGCTGCTGCCATCTTTCCATTGACTTCAGTATTGATTGATTTCAATGGCACCTTGCATCCACGGATTCTGCCTCTAAATCCTGTTGTCCAAAGTATTGAAAATATTGAAATTGAAACAAATTCCTCAATTTTCTCTCCAGTCACCAGACAATAGCAGAACAACTTTAATTAATACAGTCATATAATTACTTGATGACATAAATTCCTGGCTGTGTACGGAACAGAAACTCCGCAGGTTTCAGCTCCGTGGGAATGCAACAGAATGGATTCCAAACAAATAAGGTTTGCCAGCTTGTTTGGGACACAAGGCCAGTATTCTTCTCTATTTCACTTGTTGCTGTCAGTCAGCTGTCAGAGACACGGATTTTTCAACAACCAAAAAAATGAACTCAGACATTAAATAATTAAGAGGTGTTTTGGCATGTTCAAAGCCTGTTTTGGCAATCCACAAAATGATACAAAGGCACCAGGACCCATTAGGTCCCCAGCCTGGGAAATATTCTTCAATACCAAGATAACACAAGTCTTACACCTCACTTCTCTAATAATCTTCAACAACTTGGCCCTTTCTTTTTTTTTTTTTTTTTTTTTTTTACCTAGCCCAGTCCTTCTAAATCTTTTAAGCAATGCTTTCACACTAGTGATTTAAATTAGAGCAAAAAACCAGCATATAAATCTAATGAATAAATTTCACCAATTGCAAGCTCTCTGCTGCAGGTTTTTCTGAAAGTTCTAGAGAAAAAAATATTGTTGCTAATTATATGTTATTTATGAAGATGGAAGACAACTGAAATGCTTCAGTCGTCAACCAGTACGTGCAACTTCGTGTCCAAATTGAGGCTGTTATAAAGCACTCCCTCCGAGAAGGCAGGAGTTCAGTCAAGTTGTCAGGCGCCAACTGGTAGTGACCACACACAAATTGAAGCCTTTTTCCACATGTGCAGGCCAGACAGTCATTTTTCTGAGCTATAAATTAATGCTCTGGCTTCTTGACAGACATGATTTTTTGGGGGGGGTTGGGGGTTTTTTATTAAGGTGATGATTTTCTTGAGAAACTATTTTGTACTGTGCTTGCTTTAAATGAAGACTTCAGAAGGGGTTTTAAGAGGGCCTCTGAAGTAATTATTAAGTACCACTATTTCCACGATAAACTGGATTTACATGGTAAGCCGCGATTGCACATGCGGATCTGCTGCAGTCCAGGGACTGCCAAAATGCACAAAGAGTACTGCTGCTCTCTGGCTTTCCAGGCAAACACACAAAATCTTTGAAACAGTGACATATGAAACAGTTTGGCTAAAGGGCAAGGAACATGTTATCCACATATGACATTACTAACTGCAACTAAGTACATGCATCTAAGAAAGTGACTGCACACCAAGTGCTTATTTAAGCACTTAGTGCCTTGAGATACCTGCTCTGGGACACAAGCAGCTTGACATGTGATAGCAGCTCTGTTCAACCCAACTGGAGATGTTTAGGAAACCCAAAAATGAGGTGCCATGTGTCAAAAATTGGCCAAGTGGTACAAAGCCTAACCCAGCTGCTCAGCACAAGGGAATTCTGTGCTGAATAACAGCGTGAAAGCTAAACCTAATCTCTTATCCAAAGGACAGAGAAAAGTAGTTTGGGGTTTTTTATGATGTTATTGCGTATACCTTGGTAGTCCTAAGAGTCTGGGAATCTGGAATAAAGTCTCTCATAAGTACACAGGAGAGAAGGATAAAATTGCCGCCAACTGCTACTTCATAAGGAAGAAGCCACTTAATCCTAACTATGCAGCGATTGGTGCTACCTCCAGCAACATCTGTCTTCTTTCTTCCACTACATTCCAGCTTATTACTATGAACACAAACATTGTCACTGTTTTCTCGAGCTCCATTGCTTCTGATTTCTTCAGAGCCAGTCTTGGTAGAAATCATCTTTCTTCTGCTGCTATAAAGGCTGCATCTGCCAGACACAGCCAGTGCTGACAGCTACAAACAGGTCAAGAGTGAGATTCAGTTCCTATAAAGTGAGTAGGAGTCTTGATGCTGATGTTAACGGCGACTGGATCTGGATCCAGAAGTTCTAATTTTCTGCTGGAAGCCTTCTGAAACCTCCCAAATGTCTGAGCTCAGGCGAAAAGAATGAAGATAGCCTCACTAACCAATGAAACACCAAGCACACATGCAAATCCCTATGAAAGGAAAAAAGATAAAAAGGCCTTTTTGCCCTGCGTGTCCTCAAACATCCTTTCTCCTACTCTTACCTGACTGTCAGGTCCCTTACACAGGCGTGGCATAGCACTTTGTAAAGAAATATTCATAAATGATTAGCGGGTGTAAAACACTACTGTTATATGTTGGTGTAGCACCTGCTGTGTACTTATTTGCACAGGTGTGAATGACGATACAAAGGGAAAGACAATGGTGAATCAGAGAACCATTCGGCACTCACGCTGGCATGCCGCTGGGCTCCAGGAATGGTCTGTCACCAGCTCTACCCCGACGACATATTGTGCATACACTGAACAGCAGCTGCCAAAGCCCCAGCATTTTCTTTCCACCCTCTCGCCTAGTGCACCTGCTGCCCAGAGCCCTCACTCCGCTCCTGCCAGAGCTGCTTGTTGCTTTTATTCCGTTATTTCCTCTCGTGCCTGAAGTGCGTAACACATTCCTTCAGTGGTGGCAGAAGGAATATTTAATCATTTTAATTAGCGGAGGATGGGCATTGTTGGTCAGTGGCTCACAGGGCTCGTGCCACATTTTGTTTTGTTTGCCTGGCTCCAGCTTCCCCGAGACCAGATTCTGGTCCTGCAGACTTCCAAGGTGGATGTGGGGACGGAGTGGTCCACCTGGACCTTGTTGCAGCACTGCTGCCTCTTCTGTGATAAGCATCTATAGATCGCTGCTATTTTACATCCTTGCCGCTATTGCTACCTTTGTGGATCTGCTGATCATTTTACACTTTCTATCACAAGCTTTCCAAGTCTGGATTTTCTCACAAAAGCAAACACCCCTTTCAATTTGAAAATACAACCCCTACAGCCATCTCTAATTGCTGCAAAGTTCAAAACCATCCATCCTCATCATGTAACAAAAGGAAAATGACACCAAAAAGAAAGTAAAACCCACACTTAACCAATGCTAATGGCCAGCACCACAAAAACAAGCTGAACTTATGAACCATAAGCCTCGTTTGTCCTTTACTGTGAGTGATCTCTTCTTCTGTTGACAGGGATCCGTCACGTTCTCAGCATTACTTGAACTCAGGGGTGTCTGTCTACGAGTGCATAATACAAAGCCTGGCATACAGTCTTGAAAGTACAAGTAGTCGCACTCACTGAGATCCAGTGAGCCTGCAGGGAGCAAGCTGCTTCACTCTGAGGAGCAGAAGTCTTTCATGACAGCCGCTAGGCTTTTGCTTTTCTTAAAATAAAATAATAATAAAAGAAAAAAAAAAAAAAATCAATGGCACAACTGCACCATCCCTGGTACTAAAAGGATCGGGCCCGTCTGGTGATTTCAGATGTTGCTCATTTACTCAGAAATTAATCCTCCCTCCCCTCATATTCAGAGCCACTTAACGCCAACCAACAATTATGCCATCTGATCACTAAAAATAAAATAACTTTTCTTCTTTGTCTCTGAATGTATTCCTTCAGGACCCATTTTTTTCTGCTGTTCAGTGAGCCAGAGAGAAGGATATTATGAGTTCCGGGTGTTTAACAAACAACATGACATGCCACACTCTTGAATACAAGTGCAGGTCTTCAGCTTTCACAACAATGGATCTCATTTGGGGGCTAAAAATAAAAGGCATGATTTTAAATTTGTTTAATCTTTTGGTTAAGTAAGAAATGTAGTCATGGTCACCATAATAGCACTGAAATACAAGTCATGTTCTGTCCAGAGAATGAACACTTATGTTTTATGCGCAGTGTTGAAAAGATAAACTGTGTTAAAAAAACCCACTCATGAAAGACCAGAATAAACGTTACGTTACTTTTGGTACATATGTAACAATTAGGAGCTAGGTCTTACAACGGTTATTCCCAACAATATCAGCAGGATTACTGAGTAATCCTCAGAGGGTTGCAGGATCAGACAATAGTGTTCTGCCCAGTTTTCATATAACAACATATCTCAACACATCTTTCAACATCTTCAGCCAGAAAGTAAATTGGTCATGTAGCAATTCTCCACTAAGGTAAAACAGAAAAGGCTGTCGTACCTCTCTGCACAGAAAGGCACCTTAATATTTAATGTGATTAATTGAGGGTAGATTAATGACTGAGTCAACAATAATTCCCATACGGAGTGTTTGCATAGGAGTGTGTGGGTATGCTTGCAGTAGTATACTTGCGTGCAAAAATCAAACACAAAACCTGATCACATGTTCACAGCTGGAAACAGTGTTAGGCTTTATTCAGTAAGGTATAAGGCACTATCATTTAGCTCTCCCACAGCAGGAGGAAAAATGGTGCCACAGAAGAGAACTATCACATCAGACACACTCCAGGGGTCTCTTTTACCTACATTGTTCCTCTCCCAAATGTAGCTCTTTAAATTTTAAATAGAAAAAGAACACACAGAAACATTGTGCAGTACAAAAATGTCACGGTGAAAAAATGTGGAAAACATTTCTCATTAAGCAAGGTAAATACCCTAAAGTTCACATGTAGCTTTGATGGTGCAGTGTGTGCCTTTAAGACTTAAAGAAACACCCACATCAAAGTGTTGTCTTAGGATGGTGGGGCTTTAGTTCAAACACAGCCAAGTTGTACAATAGATGATGTGGTAAATGGCTACACTATTTTTATACTGAATAAAATATGGCAAAAATACAGGCTGGACAGCACATTTTAAATTTGTTTCAATTTTTAAAATTTAGAGAGGATAATTAGTCTATGCTCATATTTTTATAGCGAGCTATGCCAAAAACATCAGCGCAGCCTTATACTTCTTACTTGTATTTAAAATACTGCCTGAAACATTCAGAAGGCTAAATACACAGAAACCTAGCAGAAACACTGGCAAAGCACAAGAATCTCACAAATGTAAAAAAATACAGAATATATTTCTTTATTCTGTGCATTTTTCAAGGTAGAAAATGCATTCTGAGAATTCAGTTCTATACCACTAAGGAAGATATTTCCTCTAGAAGATACTCAGTGTATTTCTCCCTCATCTTTCCTATTTGCGTATATCCATTTACCAATACAGTTTCACTGTGCTTTTTTTAATTCCGGTGCGCACAGACAACAAACATGCTTCTCTCCATCCCACCCCTGGCTCCCGGGGAGCACGGGAGCCCCGCTGCATCTTGCTGCTGGGGACGAGGACCCTGTGGTCCCCCATCTCATGCCCCACTGCTACATCAACCCCGGGAAAAAGCTATGCAGAGCCAAGGAAGGGGCTTTGGAAAGCAAGCAGGACATCACCCAGCTGAAGAATAAACGCTTACCACACAGAAGTCAGAAGAAGTTGGCAGCACTCAAAAAACTTTGAATATACTTTAACCTTCAAATTTCAAGTGTGAACCATTATCAGAGCTTTCTAGCATTGGCCCCATTTCAGTGAGAACGGGCTTTGGGAAACAACGAGTGCTCTTAGAAATCCCACCTATAGAATATTTCACTATTGGCATTAATACCTTTTATAGGAGATGCCTAGGATTTTAATGATAGTGCCTTGAGCAACTATTGTTTATTTTTATGTTTATCACATTTAGTGGAAATTGAAATACATCTGAAGAAAAATAAACTGTTGTTCACATTGCCTAATACATTTGTTAAATATCAGTACAAGACACTTGAAATGATAGACTGTAACTAAAAATAGGAGATGAAAAAATGTAAAATTACTGTTTATTTAGGAGAGCTAAAAAAGTTCACAAGAGAAATATTGTCAGAGTGCAAACATGAACTGTCAGACCTACCTTCTCTGGTATCAAATTCTGAATAAAAATACATCCATTAAACAAAGGTTTAAAGATAAATTATTTAAAAATACATCAATAAAACATTAAGCAATGCTGGTTGCTAAAGAAATATTCTACAAGGCCAGGCAATCACACCGTTAGATACCTTCCTTAGCCATGATGATTTCATAGAAGAAGGGGGGAAAAAAAAAAATGCATAAACCACTTCATGTAGCTCAGTGATGTATTATTTGATAGGGAACACTTTACTGCGAGTGTCCATTAACTGATGCTTACACTGTAACTCACAGTATATGACATCCATATGAATCTCAAATTAATTCACTACTATCAATGCTGTTTAAATGAATACTATGTGGATTGGGGCTCTTTTTTGAACAGATTGCATCTGTTCATGTACGATGATCTATATCTGAATTGAAGGGGTTGCAGTGTGCTGGGTACAAGGAAAATACAGAAACTAGTACGAGAGGTTTAATCTGGCAGCATAGGGAGATCGGGAAGCATGTGGATGTTCTATGAAATGGGAGGGAAAAAGCAACTGCAGAAGACGACAAAAATCAGATCATAGCAGTGATATTAAGAGCAACAGGAATGCACACACAAAGAATAGGAACTGTTATTGTGTATTGACAGAGACAGAGAAACAATGCACCAGAGGGTGAGGGAAAGATGCTGTTGGGAAAAAAATTTGGAACAGAAGGGAAGTGAACAGCCTTATGGTGTGTAAAGACTAGGTAGTGATTGAGGACATGGTAGAAAAACAACCTGTGAGGTAGACTAATTGTGACCAAAGATAAAGATAATAAAATGCCTGAAAAAAAGGGGCAGAAACAGATACAAACTCTTGTTTCAGGGAGAACAGCATAGGGCCAGTCTAGCATCCCAGGACAGGGATTTCTCTGGGAATGGCCCACAACCAGATGAGGGCAATAGAAATCAAACAGGTCTGCCACACAGGAAGAACAGCCTATCTGTTTCATACTTAGCTAAGTAGAGAGCAGAAATAGTAAAGGAACAGCCAAAGAGTTAGGGGTTAGTCCCACAGAAAACCATTACTTTTTATTCAGACAGCCTGCCAACTGAGCTAATCCTGTAACCAGCCACAATCCAACTCCATAAAGTATGACTGGAACTGCTGCCGCCGCCGCCGCTTGGAGCTCATGCCGCTCGTTCTTCACTTCATAGTGTTTCTAAACAGACTGTCTTGGGCTTTGAAGAGTTTACTCAACAGGGAGATGAGCAAAGAAGAAGAAAAAGATGTTAAGTTCTGCTACTGATACAGTTCAGAAGTAGGACTGGTTTACTTAAGTTGACTGCTAGACTTGACACTGCACTTTTTAATGAACACATCATTTGGGGGATTTATTCCCCGTAAGTGCTGGCTAGCACAGAAATAGAGTAGGTAGCCCAAATAGGCTGAACCGCTCTTTCTCCATAAATGCCAACACATGCACACACACAAAAGAGTGAACTGCAACAGGCAAGTGGCAGTTGTTAGGAGAGAAGGCTTTGTACTGTTTTATCCTGTCTAGGCCATGAGCGATTTCAGTTTTACATCAATCTGCAATCGTCAAAATAAACATATTCACAGTAAAGGGCAAAAGAAACACAATATACATAGGAGAGTGGTACTCCCTCTTACATTGTTTTTTCAGAAAAAAAGAGACCCAGAAATACTTCATCTTTCCTGTATGTCTCCATAAAAGCACAATATTTGTACTTCTTTTGTGCCAGCATTTTTAAAAATTGGTTTCTGCCTTTCTTCTTTGATGTTTTGCAACCTTCCTGTTAAGGTAGCTACTTTCTCAGAGAGACACACGCCAACCTTCCCTCAAGACAAATATCCTTGCCAAAACAATAAGCAGAAGTTTTAAAATTGCCGTAAAATAAAGCCTGTTGTAAAATAAATGGGGTTTGATACAGAGTTCAACAACTTAAGACCTGGAGCAGGTTGCCTGGACATCACTGGTTCGCAGTCTGAGCACAGCTCTGACATACTTTGTCTTGCGGGTGTTGAAGATAGCAATACAGGATCATCATTGCTTGTGTTCTCTGCTCTATGGACCGCTTAGATAACTTCAGTGGGTGTTTTATGACAAGAGGTTTAGAGAAGGTCTTGGAGGCTGGGACACAGCAGCCCCGTCTCCATGAGCAGGCATCGCAGTCCACAAAAAGCGGCGCTCTAGGGTGTAACAGCTGATGCTGAGGACACATTTGGGGGTATTTACTCGAAAACTGTTTGGTCTCAAAACCAAACGCCCATTAGTGGTACGTGCATACGCGGAGCGTACCTTCGTGTTTAGTGTCACACGGTTCGTGGCCAGTCCAAACTGCCATGCACCGTGAACCAAGGGGCGGGATATGGGGCCACCTGGAGATGCGCTTCAAAAGCGCGCTCCTGATCGCTGCTAAAACCCTGGAGTAGAGACACCCGCATTGGGCTGTCAGCCTTTTTGTACAATTTAGCTAAAACTGTTTCGTACTGTATTTTAAAAATACATGAAATCATTGAAAAATTGAAATCTAGAAGGGGGAGGGGGAAAAAAATCCTAACTGTTCCATAGTTAATGTTACATTCAACAGTAATTACTTAACACATACAAAGCTCAATTGCATAACCTACAATTCTCCCACTTTGTGTAGGCTCCTTTGCTTCTACTTTAAATAAAAGAAATTCTTTTCATTTTGTCAAGAAAACTTTTCTCTACCTCACTACTGCATGACAAGGGAACAGATGGCAATTTAAGGGGAGAATTTATGAGAGCCACAATCTTAATGTTGCATAAAGAAAAGAAAAAGACTCGCATCAAAACCACTGACAAATGTACTTGCTAATATTAATGCACTCCCCATTCATCCAATATGCTTCCTAATTGCTTTTCTGTACATAATAATGTGGCACCTGCTGCTCAACATTGCAAGCGCATCAGGATTTCTCCAAAGTCAAACAGCTCTGCAACTGGCCCTCTCCCAGTGATAAATGTAGAGCACTGTATCACGCACAGTTCCTGTCAGTGGCATAATTAAAATTTTATACTTACAGAAAAAGATAGTAAACAATCAGTTCTTAAATGGATTCACAAGAGGAACTCTTGTTACAGCCAACTTTATAATTAGTATGCATCATGTAATGCTAATATATCCATGACAAGAAAATAGGAAAAATGTAGAAACTCAGTTGTTCTCTTTAATGCAATGTTAAACTACACCAAAAAATGAAAGCAATCAGCCTATTGTTACTTCAGTCTTCTATTTTCTGCTCTTCATTTTCCATTGAAAATAGCTCGGCACATTTTGCACTGGAATGATGGTCGCTCCCCAGTGCCACATCTCTGGAATTTTCAAACAGCCACTAGGATAGGTTTCAGCTTTATGATGTTTATTCATTTTAATTTTACATTAGACAAAAAACCGTAATTTATTTTGAACAGAGTTAGGGCCAAAACACACAATCTTTATTAGCTGACAAGACTCCCACTGACAGAGATATCCAAAGCATTTAAATGCATTTTTCTGCCGATGTGGTTATGCATCATCCAAAATGTGACATGCTATAAGCAAAAAAAAAAAAAATAAAAAAAGCATTCACATCAAGTGTCCTAAATTAACTCCTCAGCCTGACAATATTAAGCAGAACTGAGATGCCATATGCTTTTTGTTTCATAGTGGTCACACTTCTATCTATTGATACAGAATACACATACATAGTTGCATAGTGCATGTATACTATGTACATTTCAGATTATGATCCGAATATTTTTGATAAAATTTCAGTCTGCATATATGCACCTGACGTATACTTTTGCTTACAAATACGCTGTTTACACTCATGCATGCTCAAACCTATGCACATGCATACACTTTTGCTTAGTTTGCTAATTGTTTTAAAATAATTTGCTAGAATAATTCTGGAAATATAGCTATGTGAGAGTCTGCTCTGCCCCCAAAAGCCATACGCTGTATAGGCACGAGTCTACAATCATTTAGTGCTCCAAAGTTTGAAGTAATATGCATCCCAAGACATGTATTTTTAACTAAATCAGTAGTTTGCATTTTTAAATGCAAACTAGGTACTAGATTTAAGAAACTTTTTTTTTTATTATTCATGGCTTCTATCACTTTGATCTTTAATAATATTTTTAATTATCTTCTAAGAAACAGGGCAGGAAAATTATCCTATAGCCTATTCAAAGAAACATTTTAACACACTATTATTTATGATACTACCAGCCAAATCACAAGCATGGGTTTGCACAACAATGCTTCCATCCTTTTTTAATGGAAACAATATGCAAAAAATAATTTAAAGGAGCAATATTTTCTGGAACAAAATACAAAAAAAGATTTACTTTTTACAAATGTCAGTGAAATGTAATACATGCTTGGAATATGTGTTGGCAGGGAGACAATTCAAAATGCACCCGATTCACAAAGACATACTGGTAGCCTGCTTAGAATATAATAGCCAAGATGTAAATCTTCTTTATCTTCACTTGGTGTGATGATGTGCATGCCAAAAATTAAAATACCCTTCCAAATCACTGCTGCTGTGTTGCAGAGAGGTAAAGATTTCTGAGCTGTGAGGAAACCCAAAGGTCTGAGACATACTTGCATTTACACAGTGTTCTTTTCTCTGTGCTTTTCAAACAAGAATTGTGGAAAGTTATCTCCATTTATAGCTTCAACATTTTTATTGAGTGCTATTTCTTCAAAGTAATATTGCAGAACATCTTTTAAAAATGTTCAAGAATCTGAAAAAACATGAATAGCAATGAATCCATTTATATCTAAACATACTCAGTGTCCGCCTAACTAGAGCTATCAAAAGCTTCATTCTTACAAGCAAGTGAAAAATTCTGAAGTCAGACTCCTATCACTTAGTTACAGAAATGGCCCTATTTCAAGGGTCAGAATTGCATCGTCAAAACAAGAAAAAGCAAATTTTTTTTTTAATTCTTTTTTTAATGTAAATTCCCATGAACAAGATGGTCACAGGGTGTAAAGGAAATCTGGAGGTGGCTTCCAGTATTTTTTCTGAAGAGTAAAACAACTGCTGGGCTACAGGTATTTGGAGAAGTTTACCATTTCAGCCTTTAGTCATCTGGGAGAATACAGCTATGTAAAAAAAAAAAAACAAAACAAACGACCAAAACCAAACAAAAAAAAACCCCAAACAAATTCAAACAAGGGAGCAATGTAATCTGTGACTGGGAATACCTTTTATTGCTAAAGGATGAAACTGGCTCACAGCACACATCAATGCAATCTCCTCCACACTCCTAAGGTTTTCTATATGGACTGTGACAAGGAAGTGCAGGTGTTAGTACAGGCTGGGACAGGGGGCACACAAAACAAAATAAAATAAAAAAATTAAAAGCCCTGCCTTACCAATTTGTTTTCCGTGATGGAAAGAGCCATTCATGCAATTACTCATCCCAAGAGAAAGCCAGGAACACCAAACAAACTTTGACACTTAAAAGTCCACTCAAACAGATCAGCGAAGCCGGAAGAATTGCAATTGCATGCACAGAATTGTAGCCTTTGAGAGCAGGAGGTGAATCCCGCACAACTGATCGTCTGGCTTTATCCATACTATGGCAGTCAGAGCTATGGAGATCCAAATGTTTCCAGGTGGAATGAAAGCACACATTTGTGCAACAGGTTGGAGTGGGGCAAATTCGTGCCTGGTGTAACTTCACAGGCACCAAGTGAACTGCATCCAGAATAATTTTAAGCAGTAAATATAAAGAGACGATCCCTTTTCACTGCCCCGCTAATCCTGCTCTCACTGCTGCTAAAACCCAAACTCCCACTGTCCTCAGCGATGCAGAATCTGGCCTTCTCTAAAGATCTCCTAAAATCCCACCCCCAATATTCTAAAAGCGCTGTATTAATGGGCAGAAGAAAAAAAAGAAAAAACCCTGTTATTCTCCATTACTGACAAAGGCTTTTTCAAGTGAACTAGAAGAGGCGGGAATGGCATTCCTATGTAAATAACAGGGAGTGGCACTGAAGTATTTATTGGGTATTTCCCCCCCTGCTTTACAGGATCCCCCTCAGCAGGAAACATTCTACTTTAACACAGATTTCCTGGATTTCCAGCAAAATCCCTTGGCGATTCCCCGTAGACTGTACAAAGGAGTCAGACAGCACTCGCAATTCTATTAAGCACCATTTTAGATTAACCCAACTTCCATAGCCTACCTAATATAACACATAAATATTAATACGTTATACTTAGTTCATCTAATTAGCTTTTCATTGTTTTAACCTAAGTGCAATCTCACATCATGTTCTTCAGTTCTCTAATACTAGATGTACTCAGCACAATATGATAAATGAAAACATGTACTAAGCTAATTAAAACATAGTTAAAAATCTGTCTTAGCAGAAGCCAAACTGAACCCCTCAGTCTCTGGCAAGGACCATTTTTTAATTCTGATGATATGACTTCATGTCACTGAAAACTTCTTCATATGGAAAAAGCTCCAGCTTGTATTGAATGTGGCAGCCTGCCTGCTTAGAGGACAAGCTGGTAGGAACGTAGCATCCCAGATCTCCTCTGAAGAGCGATTCCAATTCAGTGTCCTAGCCTTGATCTTCAAGGCCTACCACGACGTGCCAGGCTGAGACTGCAGCAAAGCATACTTGCCCTTTCCAAACAGGAACCTCTCCTAACAAATGCATCAATGTAAACTCTTGTGAATAGACAGCGAGCTTCACGATATTTGCTGTTTTCCCTGGGATACGACTGTCTGTCTCGTGGCAGACTGACCAGGTACTTCACCAAGCGCAGCCGGACAGCACCTGGCTCAGACATGCCTTGCTCATGGTTAGCTTGAGCACAGGCAGGACCCAGCTGGGGTCCCTCTGCAAAACATCACATTGACCTGTATTTTCTTGTTGGAACCTGTTTATTATCAAGAAATTATAATTTTCAGCCCTCCTGGTTACACAGAAAAACTGTAAGTATGTCCCAAGTATATACTTCAGAAGGTTACAAAAAAGGTGGCAAAACACCCAACACCAACAATGTATTAATTTAAAAAAAATGCAGCCCTACCTCATGATTTTTTTAATGCTTGGGTTTCCAACAACACAAGTGCTATCACGGGTAATAATAAAATTTTAAAGCAACAACAGTGATGCCTGCAAAGAACAGGAAACCCAGATTTTTTGGCAGAAGGGCCACAGGTGTGGAATGTACTGTCACAACATATTAGAAAAGTTGCAAATCTCGCCACATTCAGGGCAATGTAAGACCCCTCACTTCACAGTAGTTCAAATACCTCCAGGATATGGGTAAGAAGAGATAAGAAAGAGAAGTTTAAAAAAGAAAAAGAGAAACAAACTAAAATAGTTGAACTGAGTGACTAAGTAATCATTCTAGAGAAATACAGATAACCAATCTCTTGCAACTTCTCACAGAGAGAAGAGATATTGCAAAAACATGAGGGTTGGGTTGGTTTTTTTTTCCTTTTTTTAAATAGTGTTTCCTTACAAATATCTTCCCACCTTGGGGAGCATCTCAAGTGTTTAAATTTAAAGTTAATCTTATGCATATACATACACTGAAGTCACTATCTAAATGTTAAGCATATACCTAAAGCATTACTAAATAAGGGTACCACTCCAAAAGAAACATACTGCTGGGCATTCTTAAATGCCTTCCTGCGCTGTGACCTGACCTTCCTCGTGGTTACTTTCCGCTAGTACATACGACTGACAACTGATGGGACCTTCAACAGGACTTCTGTGGAGTGTTTTCCAAAAAATCTATTCTCCCTTTCTCAACGGAAATACACTTATACAAAGTATTATCACTTGGTAAAATTCTTCTTTGGCAATTCTGCTCCTCTTAAGATTTTCTAAATTGGATTTTTTTTTTTAATTTAACCCCCCCCCCCCCCCCAAAAAAAGAAGAAAAGTCACAGCACACAGCGTAAATATGAGCTCAAATTTACAAGATACATAGCAATAACATGTATGCATTTAGAAGTTTAATCTGCAAAGGCTTTGTCATATACATTTCAGGGGGACTTCCTGTAAGAATAAAGAACTGAGGGAAGAGGCCTTTACTTCTGATGCCTTTCAGGAGTAGGTAGAGCAGAGGGAAGACTTTTTTCAGCTCATCTTTCTGTCAGACCTGTTATCTTATTACACCATCACAGGATGAATGAAGGTTGGGATATACTTTCCCAGACCATTAAAAATATGTCATTAGCCAATCATATTTTAGTATGCCAAGAGGAAAAAAAGGCAAGCAAAAGCCCCACTTTAACAGATTTTTCCTCACATTAGTCAAAGCCTTGAAAAATTCTAGAAGAACTGCTACTTTCAAAGGGGTTCAAAACATGTTGTAAAATTATTATAACACATAAGGAGTGCAGTTATTTAAGGTACAGCCTTTCATGTCAAACAAGTGAGTCCTCCTTTAGGTATCATACTGATAAAATAACTATACAATACTTTACAATTTAATATGGACAATGATTCAGAAAAAATGTTTTTCATGTTATTATTATTAAATCCATGTTAAATGTATTATGTGCTATATGTCATTTTCTACCAGCCCTGCCATTAACTCCATAACAGCTGGTGCTAACTGTACTAAATTGTAATATAATGAGCTCATATATTGCTAGCAATTACAGAGTTAAGTTGAATAAATCCTCTGAGCGCAAAAATAAGTCTGCTTTCTATCTAGCAATAAATTAAAGGTAACACCTGCTTTAATTTAAAATTGACAAGGTTTTATAAATATATATAAGCCAAAATATATACAGATACAACAGCAACAAAGAAGAAAAAAAGATCACAATTGAAACAACTTCTCAAAAGCAGTTTGATTCCACTATTCTTCTCATGTTTGTCACATGCATCACCACAACAAATCATTTAAACGCTGGTTGCGCATTTCTGGCTTATGTTACGGTAACTATAGTGTTAAATGTTAAACACCCTAAAAGTAAAGATCAGGCATGTTTATTTGTTTGCTACACCATTTTGCTATAAAATTTCTAGATCTTGTGATTTTAACATCATTTTAGCATGCGACACTACTGCTGGATGCAATTCTGGAAACTCTTCAGCGTTAGTTGTGGGCACTGATCTTCCTCACACTCGGTTCTTTCAGCTGCTTTTATGAAGGAGACAAAGGACAAAAGTGCAGTGTGTGTAAGCCAGCCAGATCAGGACGTGATGAGCATTTCTGGACATCACAGGTCCAGCCCAGAAACAAAAGGAGGCGTCCCCAGCACCTTCAGGGGAGCATGACATGGCTCCCATCAATCCTCCCTGCAAAACTGGGTGTACAGGCTCAGCAGAGGCAGCGGCGCCCAGGCACCAGTCACGTCGTTAGACCCACAGAAACGTGAGGCCAGCCAGTAACCCTTTCACCTGCTTATGACCATAACATCTGGGAAGGGCACAGCACACATTTGTCCTAAAGAACAAGTCCTAACACCCTAGAAAGGGCCATCATTCAGCAGCAACCCTGTAATACCAATCTCCCTCTCAATCTTCCAGTCCATTTCTTGGGATCCATCATTACCAAGAGGGACTGTAGACAAAAAGAACGTCTCGCAGCTTAGGAGTCTGCGTGAGGCCCTTAGAGCCGCAGTGAGGCTATCCCATTTGGTAACTACTACGTACGCTACAGTATCAGAGCCACTGCGCCCACATAACTTACATCTCTCCCACCTCCTAGAGGGACAGGGCTTATCACACAGCATTGCATCTCTCACACACTGCATGAAATACCAATACCTTTCAAGAAAAAAAAAAAAAAAAGAAAGGATTAGCCGATTAGCCTGAGCACAAGGCTATTTTGACTATTTCAACAGCTCTCAGGGGATTGCTTACCTCCTGTAGTGCGTTGTGTACAGCTACAGGAAAAGAACCTGGGTCCAGGAAAGAGCTAGCGTTTGTGACCAGATACCTTCCAGACAAGGGCATCATGACAAGATACCGCCACTTGACTACAACAGTGAAAAGCCACTATAATATGATGCTATCATTCTTTGTCATAAGCTAAGAACAAAGACAGGAAACAGCCCTTTTCTTAACATTAAAGATGTCATACCTTTGGGAATACAAATAAAGCTCAGATCTACAGGACCATACTAGACACACTAGCAAGAACCATTAAAAGCATTGGCCATCATGATACAAAGGTCTTCCACCGAGGAGAATGGGTGGAAGAGCCCACGCCATGAATGGGCTCCCCAGAGATTCATCCCAACGGAGTGGGCAGCAACGTCCTGTTGTGCACCCCAGGCAACTCCTGCACCTGGGATGGAGGAGGATTCCTTCACTTTGCTATGTGCTTTACATTACACGCTTTATCTTGCTGGGATACTTTGCCAACTACAAATTCAGGTTGTCTGCCAGTAAGTGGATTTACCCCAAGGCTTTTCACATCATAAGTGATGAAGAAAAAGAGTTCCTCAAAAACACAGTTCTCCCAGTCCCACGCCATCACCCTCTGGACTGTCTTCCCCCTAATTATGAGTTAAACCAAGGTCCCATGTCCCAAGGGAGAAAGACAAGAGCAGAGGAAGTAACCAGCTTGTGCCAAAGAAGAACGGACATGATGAGACGCCACAGCTGCACGCTAGTGAAGCAAATATACCTCTACTGCTATTAGTATACTACTAATTAGTTTTAAAGAGAGAACAATGGGCTTGTATGAGAAATACTCTGACTGCAGACATAGGGTCTCTATAGAAAGTTTTCTTCACCTTGGGCCATTCATTTCAAAACAGACTACACGTGAAGTAACACCGTACCTTTCCAGAACAAGAAGAGCAGCATCTGGCCCCACAGGGCCCCGTGTATTTAGGGAAATGACTGCTGTTATAGAGAGAGCGTGACTGCTGGTTGAAAGAAGCATTTGTCCCTGTGAGAACAGTTTACAAGAGTAAGCAAAGTTATAGTGCATGTAGGGCAGAAAATAAATTTTTGACGACTCTAAAGTGATACATCTGTGCATAAGTATATACATATGCACACACTAGAGTGTTAGTCTGTAAAATAAATAACAGTATTTCCTTCTGGATTGAAACCCAAGTTTCAATAGTCCTCTTCTTAACACACAGAGTATGGGGTTAAACCTTTTTAAAGTGGCTACTGATTTTGCACACCTCAAATTTTAGGGGCACAGTCAAAAATGCTATTACTGCTCCTGAATTTTGAGGAGGGATCAGCACTTTCAGGAAAATGGCACCTTTTGAGAGCACCCAAATTGGGCATCCCAAGTCTGAAGTCATGGAACACATTTGCCATTTCTGCAGTTCCACAGGTCTCGGGTTACTGCAACAGTTTCCAGCATTGCTGGGCCAGTCTTACCCAATCCCAGTGTACTTACAAACTCCTGAAACAAATCTCAAGCATGGCATTTGAGATCATGTTTCTTATCCATCATTATGAACTCATTAAGACCTTCTCTGAATCACTCCAGCAGCTTCCCTGGCATCATCACCAGAAATTAAAGCATTTTGCCCTTTCTTTGATGGAATTTCACAACTCTGCCTCTTCCCCATCCATCTACTCACATTTTAATGCATCACTGGCAGCCTATGTAGCTTTGATAGCTATGAGAACTCCCAGACTGCAAGGCCACAATCTCCTCTCTCAAATCCCTCCTTTAGATCCCTCTCTGCCACAATGTTTATAAATAATCACCTAATTCCTTACAGCCAGCTGGGTGGAATCTAGCCTTTACTGCACGCATACATATAAAATATTTCTTTAAAAGGCAACGTGCATAAAAATATAAGGGCAGGAGGGTTCATAAGGAGAAACAGTATGTTTTATTTGACCAGTTGATACCATTTGAAAAAGTGGACATGTTCATTTCTTGGCTAGATCAACTCATTTGATAAATGAGATTACCTAATCCTTCCATCTCTCACATCCAGAGGGCAACTGCAGCAACGGTCCTACTATAAAAATGTATACATTTCACTGAAACCCTTCTCTTAAACCAGTTCTGCTCCTGCCACATCAAGAATCCACAGCAGGAAACAGTTCTTCACATACGTAGTGCACACAGGACAATCAACCTCTGCTTTGGTTTAGAAATCTAGATGTTGCTGAAGTTAACACAGAAAAAAAAATATTACAATAGTCTTGATACTGTATAAGCATTCAATAAATAGAAGGATACAAACATATGAGCACATATTAAAAATATACACCTGCATATTATCCACGTACATGTATACATGCTCAGATCATTACATAAAGTGACATGTGGGAATATTACAATAATGATGATGATGAGCGAAGGTATATTATGCTGTGGGTAGAGGGCTATATGCATGTGTTATTCGCTTGAGTTACAGTGAGTTGTGACTGGCTACGACATTTGACCATACTGCAGTCTCCAATAAACATAAAACAAAGTCTATACTGCCCCTTTAAAGACATGTTCTTCATTCATTCCATAGGACTGAAATGTGTTCTAATGCTTCTGAAGGGTTTTAATAAATATGAGTATGTATAAAATGCTGCTGATGATTCAATTACTAAATCACTAGTAACAGCTGTGGCGCTGTGATCTCTTTTAAAATAAATTATGTCACGGTGATTACCTAAAAAGAAAGGTGCATTTCTCATATGATGTTGTATGATGCATTATAGATTAAATAGGGTGCGTACCATGTATTTATTCTACAGCTTGCATTTAGTGGAAGTGGGTAGAATATATAGTTGAGATATGCATGTGTCATTTCTATTATGCTGTATGCACATCTGTGGGAAGGACACACATATACTTTTTTGATTCCTATGCTAAATTTGCTCATTTCATCAGTCAACATTTCCTTTTCTTGGGACTGATCAAGGGTTTAAGAAAAACCAGGGGTTTAGTCTCTCCGTTTCATCCAGTGCATTATCATTGTAACATTAATCTTTCTGGAATGGATTTCATTTTATCTGGTTGCATTTCATGGCAATGTAAAAGTATAAAAAATGCACTTTGATTTTCTAAGGGAACATTAGCACCTAACATTAGTAAGGGTAGAAGTAAAGCTCTTGTTCTAAATAAATTTAACAGACATGCTGGCATCAGAGGGAGGCCCATAATATCAGTATGCCTTTATTTTTGCTTTAACTGATTATTTTTTTCTAAAAAGAGGTTCTGTGCCAATAGCATAAAGGGGTGCTGCTTCAGGAAAGGCTACTTCCCACTTAAAGAAAGTACAATATTTTTTCATTATTAGAAGCAGCAATGGGTAATTTCCCTCAAAACAATACACCATAATTTATAACATTCTAATGGCAGTATTTTAGAGATGTAAGAAAGTAATAGGGCACTGACAAGGTCCAACTGAATATAATACAGAAGTCATTAAAACACAACAGAAGTCTTCCTAAAAGTTAAAAAATGAAAATATACAAGAAATAATTAAAGGCAAGTAGAAGAAAAAATCCTCCAATGAATGTGTTACGGTAAGGGTTCCTTTGACTGCGTTAAGGTCAAATGCTAAGGACTATGAACAACATAAAACAATCTTTTAATATTATAAACATACTTTCAAACACTCCGTTAAACTTTCCAACCACTGGCAAAAAACTTTTATCAACTTTATGTCTTAAAAATGAGACTTTTTGTGGCAGGCCTCTACAGATCAGTATAAATTCAATCCAATTTAAAGCACAGTAACGATGTGGGCAGTCTCAGACTATTACTTTCAATGGGATAGAGTCCCTAAGGATGACATAGACTTAGTCCCATTGAAAGTAATGGGGTAAGCAATCACATGCCATTACTTTCAAGGAGACTCAGTCTATACTATCCATAATAACATGGTAATATAAATCTGTACTGACTCATCAGCATGAAGAATGAAAATGTAAAAGAATGGCAAAGCGGCAAACGTGCACCCTGAGACAAAAAACAGCCCCTTGGTTTCTCTGCATCCATAACTCATCAATGGTGAAAGTTTATTACAGGAGAGCTAAAAAGGCATATGAATGCAAGGTGAGACGTTAAAACCAAGATGAGGCTTCAGCATTTTATAGTACTGTTAGTCTTCATTGCCCCCCCCCCTTTTTTTTTTTAGTACTATACAAATAGTTCTGGTCCTTAAAGTCCTCAATTTAATTTTTTTGTTTCCTAAATCCTGCAATATGAAAAATATTTGTTCATGGAGAATGTTTCTCTATAAAGCCATTTATTTTTCATTTTTTCCCTCAGTGTACACCACAGACAGCTACAAATAGCCTCTGCAATCTTCCACTCTGCAAATCAAAGACATTAATAATATATTAAAAGGCTAGATAATTCTGAGCAGGTGGACAGGGCGGTGATTGATCCATTACTGTGCAAAAACCTTGGTAATGGCTTGTAAAAACTTAAGATCCACAAAACAAAGAGATAACAAAGCTCCACCATTAAGACAGACACCCATGTACGGCTAGTAAATTTTATACAGATTAATAGAAAAGACCAACTCAAATCCTCCTCTTGATCTCACAATAATGCTCGAGTTAGCAGGGCTCAAGAGTAAAAGCCGTTGGTAAAAAGTAAAGCAGATCACCCTGCCTTGTGCCTGTGGGGGAGATATGATGATTTATTTTGATGAGGAAGTTGCCACAGTTTTCAGTAGATCAGTCAAAAGCATTTCTACACTATTCACACAGTATCTCAAGTCCCTCTGCTGACCTGCCAATACCTTTACAAAAAATAACCCTAATAAGAGCACCTAGTTTGCATAAAAGCAAACTTTTTTATTTTCCATTTCCTGCCACCTTCCTGGGGAGTTAAAAAATATGAATATAAATGTTTATATATGTGTATTAGAACACTTCTTCCCCAATGGAGTGACGGAAGAGAAGTCCTCTGGCTACTGAGCAGTAATTGAGAACATTGAATCCTTGCATTCTATAAATTGTTCAAAGGATAAAAGCTAGAGCAAATCACAGGCACCCTAAAAGTTTGGATAAGAATCACAGCTAGGGTTACTCATTTCAGTCATGTAACTGTTTTCAAGGGAATTACATTGCTGTGATGCAGTGAATCAGAGTTTAGTGGTTGTGGAGTTGTAATTGTCAAGGAAAACTCTAATCCAGAATGGATTTTGAAGTAGGGGCCAGGGGATAAACCATGTTTTGAAACTAAACTCTTGCTCTGAATCACCAAAAAAATTATAATACAAAATTTAAAATACCATAACATTAAATAGCATAATACAAAAACATAAGTACATAAAAATAAGAATATAAGTATTATCTGAAAGTTGTTCTTTAATGGTAATTCCTGCTTTGCAGAAGAGGCGGACACGAGCTAAAGTTGGTTCAACTTCAGCTATATAAAACCTCCATAGCTATCATTGAAGGTTTGTGGCAAGAATCGAACCCTACATTTTTCATCCCATAATAAGTTTTTCCACTGTGAGGTTACTTCATCTGTGGACCCATTGCACCTTTTAATACAGCCTCTGCAAATGCCATTTTCTCTGAAATTCTCAAATCCCTGTAGTTAAACAGGATCTCTTACTGAAATAACTGTTGATTTGACTGTTGACACTTCCCCAATTTTAGCTTGCTCTTGTAAGTGAAGAACTAGGCCAGTTCTCAAAAGGGCATATTTTAAGATACATAATCATAGCAATTTCACAAGCATAATATTGTTACACTGTAAACATTTTAATATACTACCAGTTTTAGCTGCTTTGTCCAATAGTACAGAAGATGCTGCCTTGTGCATTTCATAATCCTGAAGCTTTAACCAACTGCCACCTTTCCTTTGTATGAGTATAGCCAGATTTCAGCATCACAACACTAGCTAAAAAGTATAATGAAGAAAGAACTGATGGATTAAAACAATCTTGGTATGACATTTCCCTTCTTGCTATATACATATATACACACTGCAGTCTCTCCTTTCTCTGCCTTTTTTTAAAGTAGTTTCCTTTTCTTAAAAATGAAAAATCTTTAAAAGAAAAAAACAGAAGAAAAAAGGTCCTTTCAAGGAAAGGAAAAAAAAAAACAGACTATGATTCTTAAAAAAAAAACCAACCCACACTTAAACACTTTTACTGAGAGAAAAACATTCTCTCACCATATGAAGTACTGAAATTAGACCACAAACAATTGTAACTTTGAACAGGACCTGTTTACTCAAATCTCTAACAGTGCATATGTAAAACACTGGTCTTAGTAGAGCAATATGATTTTTTTCCAAAAATATTTTTCTGTCTGTTTGTGCACCTGCATCTTTGTAAACAATTTTTAAGTGACGAAAAAAAGCTTTGACATGCAGTATCACATTTATAGAAACAGTTTGTTCTGAATAGAAATGTATTTGGTACATGGTGAAAAATAGAAAAGAGTATGTATTGTATTAAAAAAATGAAATGATTGCACTTTCAAGTGATTTAATGTTATGTATAATTTCATGAACAATAATTAATGACGACAGAGGTAGCATAATGAAAAGTGCCAACTTGCTTAGAAAATATGCTATAGCATATATATAGCACAGCACAGCTGTACTATTTAGTTGTGTTGCATCACGCAATAAAATTAGATTAAAACATGATAATGCTCTTAATCTTTTCTTATAAAGTTATGAAAATGATTGCACAAACACAAAAAATAAAGACCCTCAAAACTAATTTTCCTGAAGCATTTCCTCCCTTTTTTAAAAAGAACAAAAAAAAAAAACCAACCACCACCAAAACCAAAACCCAAATGAACAGGAGGTGCAGACAAGCTCCTAGGAGAATGTGTACCCCTTTCGATACTGTTTTGATACTTTCCATTTTCAAAACGCGCTTCCACATTCGAAGGGTGGCTATGGTTTCAGAGTGGACCGTTCCCGTGGGTTTTAGCCAAGGGTGGTGTTAGATCCCACACTCGGATCTCTGGGCATAAGGACCAGCAGCCGCTGCGCGTCCTGCAGTGCTATCGCTCCTGCCCATTCGGAGTGACTGACTCTACCCCACCCGCCAGGCAGCACGCCCAGGCGTCTCAGGCAGGGGTGAGCCTTTAGACCTCTTCTGCACCTGCTGACACCACTCACTGCGCTCGCCCCTTCCTACGTGGTTACAATAGCTCGTGTCCAAATGATACGGGTTGTAGCACGCATCTTTTTTTGTTGTTGTTTTCAAACAGAAATCCAAGTTCTTTTCATTTTTTTGGTAGATCTGAAGTATGGTAATAAAAGAGAGAGGGGTTTTTTTGTGGTTTGCATATTTTAAGATCACAAAAAAATATGCAGTAAATAAATCATTCATACATTAAGAATGATTACCAGTGTGTAAAGTGGAATGTTGAATTACCTTAGATATATTACCCACAATGCTTTTCAAGGCGGCAGCTAATTAGCAGGAGAAAGGTCATGCAAAAAATAATGTGATTAGAAGAGGTTGAAAGAAAAAAAAAAGCCACGTATTTGGACATAGACCAAATTTCCTTTTTGCCACTGTAACTGAAAACCATTGCTTCAATATTTAATGAAATGCTTATGTTGCAGCACCTGGTCACATTGTCAGCATTGCCTAACCACTGCCTCCCCTGTGGGTCATTACTGCAGCCATCTGAAAGGGGGCAAACTGTTCATCGACTACAATAATGCCAGTCTTTAAGAATCTACAGCTACAAAACAGCAGGAGACAGAGTTACTTTGGCTCTGATCTTGGGAAAAATGGCTGGGGGCAAAATGCTGTTTCCTACCATCAGAGACTATACAGTTAGCAATAATTCTGTAAGTCAAAGCCCATGCACAAGACCCAGCTTGGCTGCCCTGTTCTGCTTTTTCTCCCTTTGCAGAAAGCTAGCAGCTCCTGGTGAGAGATCCTTGTCAACAGGAAAACAGTAGTTCACACTACCCTGCTAATGATCCAATGCATCAATAGCTCAAACAATCACAACAAGCAGATGTCCTAAGTTAATATAGACTTTCCTGGGATTTTACTTGTGAAACATGGCTTTAAAAGGCATTAGTCTTTTGTCCTCACTAGAGATCTGCTAAATCCTGGCACCAATTCCTTGGGTATGTGAACCCCAGCCTAATGGAATTTAATTACTTTAGTGGTATTAATCATCTGTACAGTAGAGCAAAGAGTATTTTATTACCACTTTTAAGGGTTATCGGCACATTTATTTCAAATGAACTGTCAAACTGCATTACGTGTAAAGCATGCCAGGTTTGAATACTGCAGCACAGGTGAAAAGACATTTGCTGCCTCGAACTCTTTGACATAATGAGGATGCCGCTGCTTAACACAGGAAACATGGATGCAGTTTATTTAAAATGAAAAACAAACTATCATCGATTTTAATGATTTCTTTTTGCTCTTGTTGGTTTTTTGTCAACTTCTAATTTCTCACAGTTTTACTCCGAGCTGGAAAGGCTGCTCTTTCCCGAGGAGAACAGAAACACCAGTTGGCACCAAATAACCTGTGACACTATTACAGGATTAGTTACAGAAGAGCAATACCACTCTTGTCCATTATCTAGCAACAAGCACTGGCTCAGTAACACAAGGTTTCTCTAATTCACTTAAATACATAAAATCCTTTGCATTCACATACACAGAAAAGCACGTTTTCATTCATTTTCATTCAGTGTCGCTCCTACGGTTTCTTTGAAAGAAACTACGTATTCCTAGAAGATGCTCATCGGGTCATCAGCACCTTACATGAAGAGATGCACGTTGTTAGGAGTTTACAGCCCCAACAACCTCAAAACAAACCAGGGGAGACCTCGGTGCTCATTTCTGTTTGCTGGGCACGTTGCAGCATATTTTGCCTGCTGCCAAGTTGCAATTGTAGCTAAAACCTAGCAAAAAAATAGTACCTGTTGAAAGATTTTTTTGATCCCTTTGGTGGGAAGTTTCTCATTTTGTTTGGCTCCTGGACTCTCCGTAGGTTTTAGACCTGTCCTACACCTGGTTAAAGCATATCGGTTTGCACTCATCGTCTCTCAGACATTTTGCACTGAATAGCAAATGAGAGCAATTTGTGACACAAGATACTACGACATGTGGGAAAGACACATAATTAGTGTCAGAATGAATGCATTTGCTTTTTAAAGCCTATTTGTCCTAGGATTTCGAATGAATCAAGCTGCTATGTCTCTCTCAACAGCTCCATACTGCTGTATAATGAATTAAAAGCTAGTGTTGCTAAAATGTGCAAGCTTCAGGAATAAAATGACTACTGTATGCATCTCAAAACCAGGGATGAGAGGATCTTAAAAGGCTCTAAACTCTAATGTAGCCTATTTTAAAGCTTTCCAAAAAACTATCCCATTTTGCTAAACAGAGAATTCTCAAGTGAAATCACCCCTTTCCGTGACAGATTACTATGAATTTACAAAGCTACTTTGAATCTTGTCTTTTTAAAAGGAAAATCTCACACTTGCGTCCTCTTGCCCTACACACATCATTCAGGTTTGAACCCCCGGCACTCTGCATGCAGGGCACACAGTGGCATATCTCAGTGCCCCATGTATACGTGGTTCTCTGGCCTCTCAAACCTTTCTTCCCTCTTGCCAGAGAAACGTTCTCATCTGTCACCGTTTCCTTCCCCTCCCATCCAGATATTCAGAACCATCACCTGCCAGAGAAGGGGCACAGCCAGCGACACCGTTGTGCCAGTGTCCCACACCCAGGGCTGGCTGGGACATCCCTGAAGAGGAAAGGGCGCTTTGGACTTCTTGCCCATTCTCTGTATTTCACTTTGGACTTTTTGCCCTTTCTCTGTATTTACACATTGGCTGAGACTTTACGAGACTTATCTGCAAGACAGAAGTCTGCACCTTTGACCACAGGCCACCCCTATTAATATCTTATTAGAAAAAGGAAATCAGCTTTTGACAAATTAGAACAGAACTGACTTGGAAAACGAGGAAGGCTCTCGTTGTGATTACTTGTCCTTTTTGGTTTCCAAACCCTGATGATGTTCCTCAATGCCATATGGCCTATATGCTATACCTTGACTTCTGAAATATTGATACTTTGCCTTTCTGTATTTTAAAGATCTTCAGTGGATTAAAAAGACAGAAACGTGACGCTCAGAGTCTCTTCCCCCGACCCTAAAAACGAGTTGGGAAGTGGATGATAGGGACCCGAGACAGCATTTTTCTTTCAGGCACTTGTAATCTTGATTCATTCCCCTTCTATTAACTGAGGTTGGTTGTAGCAGAAAAATGACTCTTTAACAGGACACGAGGTTCTCTTAGAATTAACATTCTGAATAAGTCCAAATACCTAGGCTTTGATCAGAGGAATAATAAATTAGCGACAGGAGAAGAGAGGGAGCAAGCAGAGCATCTCCACAGCTATCCTGCTGCTGCTGACGTCACATACTGGGACAGCAGGAGCGGCGCCCAGCAGGTCACAGGCCCATTTGACACTCCTGCGGACAGCACGTGTGTTTTCAACTATCTCCCACAGAAAGCCCCTTCGGAAATAGGCAGGGTCCCCTGCATCCCAGACCCACCAAAAGCCCTCATGAGTTCCTGCTGCAACTGTTCTCCCCAGCTGCAAAGGTGCCTTGTATTTTTCAGCCTCAGCCAGCTGTATATACAGCTAGATGACCTCATCAGCTAATAGGAAAGCACCATTTTTAAATGCCACTTTATGATTAGGTAACAGAACCAACATGCACACGTTACCACGAGATAAATGTCGCGAATGCAGTCTGAGATACAAGGCACAGCCAGATGCCTTCAGTGACCCTGAAAGAATGTTATCTTAATGTAATGCACACCTTTGGCTTTCTTGTTGTGTTTAATGCATAAAGTCGCCTCAGACACGGGTTCAGGAAGAGTTGTGATATAGCCCACACGGTAAGTACAGCACCGGACTAGTAAGTACTTCATTTCAATATTTAGAAAGATATTGCTAGACCGTGTACCAGGTAACAAGTTGGTTTTATCACTTTATCTGAAGCATCCTGTGTATCACAGCTCAAGCCCTGCTGCGGTGCTCCCACAAGCAAATCCCCAAGTAGTCTCAGAAGGCGTTTTGCTTACGGAAAGAGTGCAGAATCAGACTTAATTTAAGATAGGAAAAGCAATACATACTGAACACATACTTTAAAGTGAAGATTCAATTTTAAAAATAAGGAAATGATTTATCAGTAGATGTCATGAAACTATATAATCACACAGTAAGCCCAACCTCGTTCGGATTAAAGCCAAAAGGAGTTTAGTAAAAGGTGGCAGAATTGGGCCCAAGTGTTAGAGGATTTGAGACCAATTTTCTCTTGTAGCATTTACAGGAAAGAAGAAAGCCCACCTTTTCCAGGAAGAAAGGGCATGTTTCTTGCCTTGTTCTCAGCATTTTGTCTTCACTCCAGCAGGTCTCTGGCCATCTTTTTAGCATCTGTGGGGTTGCCCAAGCTAAACACAGGGAATTAAAATCACGAAGTTCAAAGTACAGCTCTATTAGCTTTCAAAGGAACTGTTAAAAGCAAGCATTTGATGTGCCAGGAGTGTCAAGACTTGCATATAAGCTGAATTTTACGAAAATGAGGACTCATGGAAGTCAATAGGATTACTTACAGTGCATAAAGTTAAACATGTGCGTATATTTCGGGAAGCCTCATGCAGGTTACAAACACCCCTTACTACTGCACATTGCTGAACCTCCTTTTAGCAATTCCAAGCTGGCAGAGGTGTCCTTTCACTAAAACCTGAGAGTGTGGCCAAAGTCTGATGTTTTATAGCTCAGCCTGACCTACGGATGTTTTTAAAAGGGAGCCCACATCAGCCCAAAGCTGCCTGAAAGCAGCTGATGCAAGCACTTTGCTGGAATTTTCTGGTGCTTGCTTTTCCAAACCAGTCTTCCCCTTCTAGTTCAGGTTTAGGAGGGTTTGTGGATTTGGGGTTTGGTTTGGGTTTTTTTTTTTTTTTTTTGGTTTGGGTTTTTTTTTTTAATGTACACAATTAGTGGTTCTTACAGGCTTCTCTTCTCAATATTAAGATAAAACAGTGTTTGGTACTGCGGAGGATTCTCTGACTTGCAAAGCTTACTTGAACATCGTTATTATACTCATCTTACTGTTATTTGCCTGACACCACAGAGGTGTGCCTCTCATTGCTATGTTACATTCCACATAGTGATCCGGGTTCTCCGCAAATAATTGACGCCAGAATTAAACACACTGTTATTATTCATTGTAGTTAAGACAGGGTAGTGTTACACTTTTACGACCTTGCTTTTTTGTTCTTTCATGAATACGTTCATAGAGTTGGTGTCAACAAATGAAAATGCATGGCTCTGGAAGCAGAAGGGAAGAGTTACAGAGGAGAGAGTGCACCACAGGCACCGGTCTGCACTTCTGGGGCCCCTGGAAGGGGGCCAGGTCCGGGCTCCACAGCAGCATGCCATGCACTGCAGCAAGCATTCGCCTACGCAGTAGCTCCCCGAGCTCACGTGTGCACCTAGATGATGCTTCAGCATCTGCTAGTAATAGCATAGCATTTGCATCAAGCCTGCAGCCCCCTTCAGAGAAGGGGGTTTCCTGCAGCCACAGAGTGGGTGGCCAGTGGGAACATGGTTCTGCAGACACAATTGTGCCTTGGGTTCACAGGCGGTTTAGGTCTGTCCACAGGTAACAAGTCCCTGAGGATGTGCCAAGGTACAAACAGCTTTGGGAAAGCTACTAGAAGCTGAAATCCTGACCCATTCCCCAGACATCTGCAACCCAGTGACCTTGTCCATCTGATATATGATCTGGCTGATTACTAATTTCAATTAGTTGTGCAAGAAAACCACAGGCTACAGAGTCAAGTGAGCTATCAGCATGCCAGAGGCTCCTCTTAGACTGAGCTGCAAGATGACTATGTAAATGTTTACCGGGCCGACAAAAAAAACCCACAAAACAAAAACCCCTCTCATCATAGATGTCTTTCCAACAAAAAAAAAGGGGGGGGGAAGAACACAAACCCCAAATTCAGAACCATTGCAGAGGTGAGGAATACAGCCACACTTCCAGACATGCTTCTAAAGGGGCAAGTGTTAGGAAGCATTAAGTATGCAACACTCTCAGGGAACTGCAAATACTTTGTGAGCAGTCAGCCCCACTTAGATTTTGCCCCAAATTAACTATTCTCAATTAAGATACCTGATGGATTGAGTTTGTTTTTTTTAAAAAAAAAACCTTTATACTTACTCTAATCAGAACTAAGATTTTTAGAAAGAAAGTAATTTTGCAAGAAAACACAGTTGAAAATAAAATAACTCCTTGAAATTTTTGAGGACCAATTTCGATCTGACTTTCCAATTCTTAATTAACAGTAAAGTAAGCAGTGATAAATTAAGAACACTTTGATGTTCTTCACAGAATTTTGAATTATTCTGAAGTTAAACCACATCATTTAATGTGATCTCTCACTGCCTTCAAGATATTTTATTGGAAAGTAATTGTTTCTCATCTGCCACTTTGTAAAGAATACCTGCAGTCACACCACAGCCAATATACTGACTGAAAACATTCAGACAAAATATCCTCAGGTTCTGTTTAGAGCCATTTTATTTTTAGCAGATGCATTTGTTTTCTAATGCAAAAAGTATCAAATATACACATCTCTTCTAATTTGTATGAAATACATGTTCACACACCTGGGTTAGCTCTGCACCAGGACAGACACAGTTTTGATGGAAAAATATGTTTGGCAAATGGATAAAGAAAAAAACCAGACCGACGTGTCCACACAAGCAAGCTGGCCTTTGCAATGGGAACTGGTAAATGTTTCTTAAAGCTGCCACTTCAGTCGCAGGTCTCAAGAAGGGCTCCTGTGCCTGAAAGATGGCCTGAGATAGCAGCAGCCATAAAGAAAAGAAATACCAGCACTCCTTTCAGACTTTAAGCCCCTTTGAGAGTCTGCAGTACTATGGCATCATGAAGAACATCAAGGCAACAACATTGCTCATGTTTCCTATGTAGAGACAGCAGACAGGGCAAGAATTCTTGGACACTCTGGGCACCCTCCATGGTCAGCAACCCAAGGAGTTTCTCGTTCCTCAGAAAAAGTCAAAGGCTCAGACAAGCAATGATGGAAATAAATGCAGATAAATTAATTTTGTGAGTAAAAGGCAGTATGGAAAAAAACAACCAACCAACAAAACAGTATTAGAAATTTGGTTCCCTGAGACTAACCAGATACGTTGATTCCATGTCTACACCTTCAAAGAGCTGCATGGATTTGAGCATCCATGCTGGGTGTTATGAGCACAATAGTTACATACCTTTAACCAACCTTAATTAGACAATTCCTCCCACATGTAGATGACTTCAGGCCAAAGAAGGGGGAGGAAGACATGTCTTTATTACTCACTGAAAATACAACTGCTGCCAACAGCAGGTGTGAATACACCTAGCACTTCCAACAAGGTCTCATCCAATTCAAAACACATACTGAAGTGTTTCAACTTAGTTTATCATGACGAGGAACCTAAAAGTGTCTGTTCTTACTGATCTGACAGATAGGAACTGACAAGCTATAGTTTTCCATTTAGGGCTCCTGTCCAGAGTAGACTAAGTCAGGTGCAGTGCATATTTGTCACTGCTTTGTCACACCTCACTCACTTCAAACCAGAGCACCGCAACCTTGGGGATCTCACTCCATACGCTACCCTACAGAGAATTTTCCTTCATGCTTTTATGCAACCCTGTAGGCATCCAATGCACTTAATCATACAATTCAGGGCGATTTTTTTTTTCCTGAAACCAAGCTTGATTGGTTAAAATGCAAGTAACTTTGAAAACTGCATTTCTGTCCAACAGATGTTATTCTTACTGTGTTCAAATACTTGGTTGAAATATAAAGCCTAATTTTCTCTCAAAAAAAGAAAACACAACAACTTCTACCAAAAGCAAACTGTGATAATGAAAGTACTGTAGTATGTGTCAGTAGATTCCATTCTGGAACTGTGTAATGCACGGCGGATTTGTCTCATGATTACCAAAGAATGAATGTCACCAATTGTTTTTATTATTATATTAAGACTCTAGTCACATACAAATTCAAATCCATGACTGAAAACCTACAGATAGAATATGACCACCCTTATTCTTACTCTCTTAATGATCTTTGAGAGTTGCATCTCTTCCTAGTAATGCAGAATATCTGTAAAGATCAACTTCTCCATCAGGCACCATTTCTTTTGGAACATTTTAAAAAAAAAAAAAAAAGAAAAAGAAATTGTTCACCTAGGAACATCCCCAGTTTTAATTTTTAAACTAAGCAACCAAACCGTGTATAAAATGAATAGCAGACAATCATGAAACAGAGTCCTCTATTTCAAATTAAAAAAAAAAAATTCAAAAGCCAGTTTTCCTTAAAGAATGTAGGAAAATGGCTGTTGCAAGACAAGCTTAGAACACAAAGTCGGAAGTAAGATCAACCGTCAATAAGTGTTATTAGAGGAAGAAAGTAATTTACCAGTAGCGGAGGTTATTTTAGTATTGCATAAGATTTCCCAAGCATATCAAGCACGAACAAATTGCAGACACCGAGGATTTAAAACAAGTAGTATCGCTGCACATGACACCTGCATGGGACCCTCAATGCAAAGTGTAAATGTTGTACCAATTACTGGCCCTTTTCCCGCTGCCCATGTAGGGAAGCTGCGTGGTGGTCCGGACACCGGATGAACTGGGCGGTGCGCAAGCAGGCACTCTCATGATGCCTGATCTCTGCCAAGGGGCACAAGGGGAAAAAAAAAAAAAAAAAAAAAAAAACAGACTCCCTTCGCTACATCTTCTTTCAATATTTGCACACCACTGGGAAAAGCCTGGCCAAAGTAACTTGATGCAGATGAACACTCAAGACTTCAGATGTGAAAGTTAATTTGAAAAGACAGAAGTTGACAGTCTATACAATCAGTTATTTAGAGGTCTAATTGAAATTGCTGATACAAGCAGTCTGTCACATTGTATCAAGAAACTTCACTATTAACAAAAATCAATAACAAATCAATAAGATTAAAGTTGAATATGTACTCTAGTAACAGTAACAATGCATCAGGAATTTACAAGCAACACACAATGCTTTTGCCAGCTTTCATCTCTGGATTTTGTATAATGTCCGGAGTTCTTAAAATAACTGTGCTTGAAAGAAAAAAATGTGTAGAGATATATATATAAAAAACCAAAATGAGAACTGAGCAGCTAGTTGTATAGTTAGCACTGTCTACAGATAATTAGCATCCTGGATGTCTCCACAGTACACATGTTGACTATCTTTTTTCAGATACGAGCAATATCTGGGCTTTCGTGTTATTTAAATGAGATAAATGCTGAAATTGTCTCTCACGCTTACATTATGCTAAAGAAGAACGTCTCCTTTGTAAAGACAGCTCACATCTCAAGACCTGCAGACTCTGTTTAGGTGTGTGACACAACCATAACAGCCAACAACAAAAGTAAATAAAAAACATGGACCACCATATAAGATACTGAAATGTTTATATGTGCAAATAAAATACTGATGTTATGGTACTTTTGTAATTTTTCATATCCGTGACATTTCTACTGTCACAAACACTACAGTTTATAGTTCCTGTTTCCCTTCATCCTCACGTTGTTCTATACTCCACAAATTTTGTTTCTTTTAGAACACTGGAAAGCACTGCAAGAGGGAGTAAAATGCTACATTAAAAAAAAAAAAAATCTTATCAATCTGCTTCAAACATCACCATGAATGCACTGGTTTGGCTGGAAATTGAGATATTGGGATACTTTCTTGCCATTCCCAACATAAATAAGTTGAGGCACCAGAAACCTGCACTTAAACTTACTCTCTCAAAATTCATATTTTGAGGGCTAAAATGATTTCTAAAGTTTCCAAATACCAGAAAAAGCATCCATTACCATGCCTGGGTTGAAACTAAGAGGCTGGCTCCTTATAAGGAGCCATCATCGTGGATACAAACACAAAAATTGTTTTCTCAATCTATAAAATCGTACACACTTCGCACCAGTCTACAAAGTGTAAGGATATGAAGAACATAGCTGAGTGGTATGGAAAAAGAAACCAAGATGTATGGTCACGCCATGTGAATCATATGACTATTGTTTTAGATGCTGCGCAAGCAATATGATATGAATGAGCTCATTAGAATCCCAGTGTTTGGGATTTTTTTTCCAAGTTAGTGCTACCTCTCTTCAGTTTCTACATTCCCCAGCATATGACAAACCCATCCCTGAAGGAGGGAAAGCTCAGTTTCATTCCATTATTGATCTATCAGACAAGAACTTAATCAATCTTCTTTATAAGCAATTAAAGCAGAGCAAGAGAAATGAACTCACCTGATGCATTCAACATTGATTGCTTCTTTCTAAGAACTGAATGTCAGCCTTATCTGCTACTACAGCTGTGATTCAATTTTTCAGAAACAAGTTTTTCCCCTCATTAGCTCCCCAGAAATAGTGCAATTAAAAATTTATTTTAGACAAAATAAAGAATATAATCAAAATTAAATGGACAATATTTTCTTTTAAATTTCCTTAGTTAAGCATGTTCCTGGGAGCACTGAGACCACAAGATCAAGTCCAGTGAAGGAAAATCTCCTAATAAAAGATAAGCTAGCCCATACTGTGACCACCCCATCACTCATTTTGGTGGAAATTCTGCATGCCAAGCAACTACGGAGTCCAACAATAGGAATTTCACCTCACTGGATCTATTAAAAAAAAAGACAAAAACAAACAAAAAAACCCCCGCAAACCATACTTGGTACAAAACTGAATGTATTCAAGGGATTTTCTATGTTCAAGTTATCATTTTAGGTCAGTTTAGCAACAGTGGAAACATTCTGATTTGCTGAACTATACCAAAATAATTCTTTTAACGATTCAAGCTTATGTTATGTACATCCACGTCCAGTAGCAGCATACCTCCTGGGAGCTGCAGCTCAAGTCCTTCCTTTAAAACCTGCCACAGAGCCCAGCAACTGAAGCACCTTTCCTTCAGCCCCTTCCCAAGCCCTCCCTTTAAAGGAGCTGAAGGTCTGTAGGGCTGTAGGTGGAGCATGGGAAGTGTAGTTTACAATTAGTGTGCCTAATTCAGACGGGGGAAAAACCTGGTGCAAATTATGGCTGAATTACAGGTCTTATCACCTCTGTTATTACCTGTTCTGTGGTGTAGCACCACAAAAGGGAGGAAGCTGGATGTGGAAGTGATTGTAGAAAAACAAACATAACATTTCTATTTCATAAAACAAAGTGCTGGGTGCTTTTAGCAATAAAAGATTTTGATATAATCAAATTTATTTGTAGGTGTTCCCTCTACTAAACATTTTGATAGTTGGCAGCTTTTGTGTGATTTGAGATGGAAGCAGTGATCAAAATCAGAACTTCCAGCAGATAGAAATCATGGGTTTTTTCCTTGCTTTGCCAGGAGTTAATGTATATATAAATTAGGATTGTAAGCTTATGACAGCTGAGAAATACCCGAGTAAAGTTACCAATGCAACTTTACTTTCATTATCCCTTACACAACTTGTTATGGCTTCTGGTTTTGCTATCAGAGCACTTTTTTTGTGTGTGTCTTTCCTTTTTGTCTTTTTCTTTCTCTATCTATAGCATTGAAATAGCAATATTTACGTCCTTTTTAGAAGTCCTTGAGATGCAAAAACTATCCACTTGTGACTATCCACTTCTGTAATTAAATGCTACGCTTTTATTACTGGCCAAGGAAAAAGGACAGAGAGAGACTTCCAAGCTCCGTATTAAGTTCCTTGTAGGATGCAATTTTGCAGGTTTTCACACCCGGTCCACCATTTCTGTTCTAGCAGAATGGAGAGCTGGTGGAAACCACTATCCCGACTGGTACAGTGACAGTGCAGTTTGGTAAATGTGGGCATCGCTCCCCTAAACATGAGAAATGACTCTCATGACCACTGCAGATCTTACGACATCCGGATAACAAAGTGGACTTTCTTTTGCTAAACTGAAGTGCCCTCATTTACTACAAACAATCTTTACCATGCAAGACGCTGGAACTGGAAGGAAGCACAACTGCCACGTGTCTACAAATCTTCCTGGAATCTCAGACAGAAAAGAATGGAAAGCATTTTGCCTTGCCAAACAATGAAACAAAAATGTTGCTTTTGAGCTCTTTTATTTTTTTCCTTTTACTAGAAGGAAAAAAACCAGCCTTTGCTATTAAGCGCGTCTATTTTCATGGGAAATCCTTCCATTTGCAATATCTGCATATCATGTTTAAATATCTCCCCCAGGAAGATATACCACTTAATAATGCTTCTGTTTATTTATTGCAAAAATCAAGAATAGCTGGAAGTCCATTATGAGAATCTTTTAGCAAATTTAATTAATTTGTAATTAATTTTATTGGTATTTATGAGAGAAATCTTTAATCAGCATAATTTAGACTGAAAATTACAATATTAACTAATATTAATTAAACAACAATGTAATAATTTCAATAGTTTTAATTATTTTTAGATTAAATTACCTGCTAGTCAATTCTACACTGCTTTTGAAATTAATTAGCCAACTTAAGCATGCTCTGTACCCGCTAATCTAGCAAGGATAGGACACAATGTCTAAACAAGCCAAGAAAAACTACTTCCAAATGTCAGCTGCATTGTCACAGTTTAAAAAACTTCTTTTTAATCCTAATTTTAAATAAACCATGTTCTGTTTACACTTCGGGGCATGCTTTCAGATAATGCAGGGCCTTGGACTTTGGAGCTGACATTCCTTTTAGTTGCTTTCCACCTCATGACTGTATCATCTCTTCTTGATAGAGCAGAGTTAGTGTAACCTTATTATTTGTACGGGACACTGCAGAGGAAACAGAAGATATCTCATCTGTCTCACTTTACACTAACTCTGTTCTTTTGCCAAGGCTAAACATTAAATAATCACAGTTTAAATTGCTACAGCTTCACCTCTGCACTGTGGCCCCGTTAAAAAAATATGGCAAATAAACACTGGATTCTTTTATTTGCCTCCAGATCTGGGACCCTTAATGGCTTACACTACTGAGACTTTCTCCACCATCACAGGAGTATTTTTAATGAGGGAAGGGGATTTCGTTGAAGAGCCTGAGGTTCCCACAATCATAAGTAAATTTAGGTTTCTTTTTACACATGCTTGAAGTGAAAAGGGGCAAAAGGGAGGCATGTTACCTCCACACATAATGGGAGCTACTAAACGCTGCAGCAGACAGGCAAGTGTCCATCAGGTTATCAACAATACAAGTCCCCCATACAGAAAAGAGAGTTTCTGCTTCCTACTGAATTCTTGCAGCTGGAGAAGGCCTTCTCTTTCTCACACAAAGTCTGCTGTCACAAGACAGACTCAAGAAAACAACTGTTCTGTGGCTCAGAATGCTTGGCGCTAGAATGCAGTTAATGGGAAAAAAAATGTTACGCATCACACGGCCATGAATCGCCCCAGTTCAGCTACTGATGGTACGGCTGTAAAGCTGTAAGTTCGCTCCTATCTGTAAGCTGTACTGCAGTTTGCATGGCTTTCCACCTTTGAACTCTTCTTGGAATTTTCCATAAAGTGAAGAAAATGTGAAACCACAATGTTTCTTCTGGTTCTTAATATTCTGAGTTTCATTGTGATAATACCATGCCTCTCAAATACTGTCTACAACCAGTAACAAAAGAACAAATCTTGTCGCATTCACCGCTCCCTTTCTTAACCAACAATATTCTTTTTATCTGTGAGGAACAGCGTAGCATTTGCAGGGTATGGATCTATATGTGTGCTGGCATATAGCATATACATGTTGGTTTAGAACCTTGGCCTCCTACGACATCAATACGCTTTCATCGATCCCTGGGTCACCTAGATGAGGACCAGAGTGAGTAAATATTTCAGTCTCACAACAACTTCCATTCACCAGTTTATACTTCAGGCATGGAAATTTGCTGACTGAAAACTCTTTAAATGTTAGCCTCAGTTTTCAAGAGCAACTAGTAATTTTGGGAATCTGAGTTTTATGTTCCTGACCGGGAGCTCCTTGAAGGGATGTGAATTTCAAAGGGCAGCCTTGCAAATTCTGAAACTTGGGCAGGGCAAATCAGCTTGGAGATTGAGGGATTAGTCAAAGTTGAAAAGAATGGTGGTTATTTTTGCTTTCTATACTTACTTCATTTTTTTTCTGTTATCAGGCCAGATATTAAACAGATTTGATCATGGCAAAGCTGTTGTAGATATAGAAAGCAGGATATAGAAACAAACAGTGCTCAAAAGGTAAAGTGTATACCCAAAGCAATACATTATCTGGCAGGCTGTCATCCTTATTTGCTTCAGAATTTCTCAATAAAACACCCCCGTGACCTTAAAGAAATTATTCAGAATTACTCCAATGAATAAAGACTAGGTTTTCAAATGTATTTTAGCAACTACAGTTTCGTAGGTGCTTTGGGAACTCTTACTGTGTGTTTATTTAGACCTTTAAATTTCTAAGGATCTTAGAAAACCTCTTTCTGGGTGTTGCAGGACCAGCATTATTCTTCTGAATGTCACAGCAGAGACTTGCAAGAATACAGTATGCTTTATGGGGAAAAAAATTAAAACAAAAAGCTGACCTTTAAATAGAAACCATCCATGGTGCAGAAGGTCAGGTTGGCACCCACAGAGTTAAACTGGCTAAGTCTACAACAAAGGAAAAAATATTAGCATTGCTATCTGTGTAAATGACATTAGTAGCAAGACTGAATTATCTTCTGAATTATTTTATTCCAATTATATTTTGATATAATTCAAGGTCTAGTGATTTTTTTAATGTTTGCAGTCCCCCAGTTTAATACCAGAAAAGCAATCAGTCATTTGTTTCTCAGACACCAAGTGGCTGGAATAGTTTTTTCATCCATTTGAAAAATATACAATCTGTATTTGCCTTTAAGTATACATTAGATGACTACTGTAAGTGATTTGTAATTGTTTTTAAATTGTTGAACTTACTTTAATATATATTTGCAGTTATATAGTTGTTTAAATGTTCATGTTTTAAGCAGTTTTCTGGATTAACAAATTGTTCATTCATCTTTTGGTTTTTAAAAAGGGTAGATAGGAAAAAGACTAAAATGTGCTGTATTAGAGCACATTGTATTATTTAGCTTATTGAAAATCTCCTCTGTAACAACTGGTAATATAAAAAGATGAAAAGAGACCTAGAAAAATATTCAAAATGACCCATTTGGAAGACCAACACTACTTCTGTGCTGAAAGGCAATACAGGGGCCAGTTCAAGACCTAGGTTTTTAAGTAGCTCAATTTTCTGAGTTTTCAAAAGTTCCTCTAAATACAAAGGCACATTTGTTTACCTAAAGGTGTAATTTTAAACTAACGTAATTTGGTACCAAAGCAGGCACAGGTATTTTGCTTAAACTCGCTTTATTTTGGTTTAGGTTCATGAGAAAGCGTGTCTGCACAAAGAAAACATGCATTAACTTAGCTGAATCGGTACAAATTTGTCTATGGATACATGTTATATTAATTGACATTCTCACCAGCACCGCTGACTATCAGGAATGCAGATGCCAGTCCCATTCCACAGAAGGGTTATAGCTGTGCAATGGTATCTCTGTTAAAAAGGTTTGTGCTATCGTATCCTATTCTAAGTGCAGTGTGCCTAGTCTTAGCAATATGAAATGATACCCATTTTGCTGCTGGGTTTAAAATAAAGTATGCAGCAAGTCAGATACTCTTTCAGCACCAAAAGTCACTCAAATGCCTTCTGTCAAATATGAGACATTGAGTATACACACACACACTCACATTTACGTATGTCCAGAAAGGTTAATGTTGTCATATGAGACAATGGGGAAGTAAGAAAAGCTTGGGCAATATCACGTACATGGACTACAACACATTGTTTAATAATCATGATCTGTATTCTGCTTTTAAAGTCACTCAGCGTTAGACAGGATTTGTGGCATACACATGTGCCTGTAGAAGTAGTATCTCATATTTTGTTTGCAGTGTAATTCTCACACGGATGGGTTGTATGTGTCTAGCACAGCTAGAATAGGACAGAGTGCCTTGTCTTTATGCTTGTAAAAAACTATGTTCTATTTTCTCTGCTTGTACTGTTTTGCATACGTTTTCTTGTATTTAAATACCAGAATATGGAAGAAGTCATGTGATCATATGGCCCTGTGTGGTAACACACTTGAACACTTCTGTCTGTCTTATACGACCCCCCTCAAAATTTCATACAGCTCTAATACACTCCCATGATGCCTAGGAACCCTCAGTGAGAGGGAGACTTCACCGCACAAGGTGCCTGATGTATAGCGAAAGGCAATCAATCCATCATGAGCTTAAGGTCAAAATAAGAGATGGTACACAGGGAGTGAAGACACAGGGAGATGGCGTGACTTCACTGTCACCCAGCAAGCCTGGAACAGAGACCCAGCACAAGCCTAGAAAAGCCCCATGTCAGGCCTCAGCCACCCAAACTCAGCACATTCCTGCTCCGAAGAGATTTTAGCAAAAGTGAAACTGGTAGTAAGAGAAATCCTAAACACAGATATTAAACTCCAGCAAACAAACATTTCCAGTTGCTCACGTCTGCATAACTACGCCATCCAAGAGCAACCCTTCCAGTGCTGAAACAGTTTTTGACCCAAACTGAAATTAAAAAGCAATTTACAAACTTACTATGCAATAAGAAATTGTGAATTATTCCATTTCAGAATCGCTTAAACATGTCCAAGCAGCAAGCGATCCAGGATCAGAGCCAGCCTGGCTGTGCTCCCGTCGGGCCAGGTGCCCAGCGGTCTGATGCAGTCACCTGTGTGCCCCCGCTCACGTCTATGGTCCCCACGGGAACCCTGGCACCCATGAGCCACCAACTGCCTGGGGAGGTGACCCTCAGCTCCTTGCTGACAGGCAGCAGCTCATACGAGCCAGCTGTGCCCTCATTTGTCCCACCAGCTGCTGGGCTGTGGATTCACAGTCTTTAGCACTAGATCTGTGCAGCGCTGGAACATACCATAGCATTAGATACATCATAAAAGTGAGTTTTAACCTTTTCTGAAAGTTTCTGACACTCAGAGATTTTATGCGTGCACACCTCTACACAACAGCTTCCAACAGAAAGCATGCCCATACTTTTCTATTCACTGAAAATGTCAGAAATGTTACCTCAAAATTTCTGTATGTCATGGCAGCTGAGTAAAAGACGTATTAGCAAACCATGTATGTTAATACATTTTCAAACTATGCACATCAGCTCTTTATGTACCGTTGCCAAGAGGTCGGTACACACTATTTTACTGAAGTACACTTGTGTCTATCTGAGAAGAAATGACCGTTCACTCTAGCCACCCCGTGGGCCAAACTCTGCCTCCTTATATCCTGACACGAGACTATTTCTGTTAGGCGTTCAGTTGCTGACACAGTGTTGCCCAGTAAGAGTGATGTGAGCATCCCGTCTGCTGCAGTAGTTTTCAGGTTATAAGCACGATCTCTTTGCATGCCTATGCATTCACTTATATGTGCAGTGTTTGCAAACTGTATCTTACATGCATAAATGAAATTACTAAAAAAACTTGTTGGACCAAGAAAATTAAGCAGAAATCACATGTGAATGAGTTTGGGCAAATTCTCTCTTTTGTCCTTGAAAAAAGTAGTACACAACACTCACATTCACAGGTAAAACCCAACCTGCATGCTACACTGCTTAGCTGTGCACTAAGAGAAGCTCAAATGAGCCTACTTTGCAAAGGTGGCCCTACGTGCCTTGGTGTTCCCTCTTGAGGGAGGCACGCTCCAGTTTTTCATCACCTGCACCAGCATCTGATTGGCTTTAAGAGAGATATTCTGGATTTATGAAGTCCAGGTACCTGAGAGACCAGATGTCTTCTCATGTAGTAGGTATCAGAAAAGACACTTGAACTAGCAGTCTATCGCAGACAGCATGGTATTTTTTGTGAAGGCTAAACATTTCCTTCCTTATTGACGTGATGAAGCCCAAGCTTATTGACTTTCAGAAGCCTTCCGCAGTCTTATTTATTATCCTTGGCATTTGAAAATGGAAGAGGTTTCATGGGATCAAACATAGGTCATTACTGTCTAATGGCCATTTCTTAATCTATACAAACTGAATTTGGTAGTTCCAGGTCCAATTCCTAATGTATGTTTGCCATTATTATTTATCACCACCAACACACCTGACAACACTTTTAACGGCGCTCTCAGGAGAGAAGCGAGGGGCTGAACGGACCAAAGGAGTGAGCTCTCTCTTAATCTCCGAGTGCTGGTTGCTCCAGCGAGGGCTGGGGGCCTCGCAGCCAGGCAACAGGGGGAAGCTGCCCTCTGGTCTCCCAAATTTCTAAGAACAGTTGTTTAAAACTATCTTGACGTATATGGAGAAAGTGGGTAAGGCTGCACACACGCCTGCAGTGGGTAAGCCTGTACATTTACACATAGCATACTGATCATGACAGACACCACTCGAGCTTCATTTTCACAGTTACCTTGACACATATCTATAGCTCTGCAATTATTATTTTTGCAGCATCTCATGCCTTCCTTCGTCTCCAGGAACTATTTACATCTATTTCTAAACACGCTGAGCTTCTCACATGTATATACTTGATCCTTACACCAATTTCAGACATAACCTTTTGCAGTATTCTAGTGTATATGTGGAGATAATGAAGTCACCCCAAAGGGCATTCACATAAGCGGTAAGCACCTCAGAATTGATCACAATCAGTTACACTATCAATTCAAGGTAACAATTATCCTTCTTCTTTTGTTCCTTTTTCTGTATGTACTTAAGTAGCAGAATTAGAAGAGAAGCAGTCCCCTTGTGGTTAATAATTGATTTTCTACCAATCAGAGCTCAGGTTGGGCTCAACCAGACCTATGATATTTTTAAAATTAATTATATTTTAGACAGGTCAGGCTATAGCCCCCAAGTCAGTTGACAGACTGCGTAAAGCCCAGACAAAGAGAAGAACTACACAACAAGCTGCAATGTTCATTACTCTCACTGTTCCTATTATTGACTAATTTGAGTAAAATCTATGGCTAATTGTCTTTTAACATTTAGTAAGCATACATTTATCTAAATCTTACAAGATCAGATGACACTGGATATGATCATCTGAAGCATAAGTTTATTTTAAGCTCATTTTTAAAGCTAACATACTTTTTGTAAAGAAACAGTTTGGAATAGAGGGCCAGATGATGACAGCCCTCTCATGAATGTGTGCACAGGCATGGGGCAGAAAGAGCCCCTGCCCGTATAACCCCCCGGAGCTGCAAACACAGTCCTGCCTCCTTCTCTTCAAGGCTGGAGAGCAGGCAGGCATCTCCTTGGAACGGCTGGCCGCTCCCAGGAACACGTGTCCTTCCTTGCTTCCCAGCCCAGTGTGGATATGGAGCAAGCTACTGGGTGAATACACAGAAATAATCCTGACCCTGTCCAAAAGTCTGCTGCCTGGAAGTGGAACTGCGTGAATAGCCATGGTTTTGTTTTCTTGGTCTATGCCTATTCAGGTGAAACTAGTATTCTGAATTTACACAGTGATATGAGCTGCTAGGAAAACAAAAACCAGAAAATGGCAACAGCAAAATATTAATATGGGGATAAGAATATTTCATGATACTCCAAAATTAAGAATAAAATTTCAGAAAAGGTTATTGTAAATTTTCTTTTAAAATATTAATGTGGAAATTTAATTGAAACATTTATATTTAAAAAATCCAACCTTGAAATCTGTTGGGATTTTAAATTTTGACTGGCCTAAATTCTTCTCTCAGATGGCACTGCCTTGAATTGCAGTGTGAATAGCATATACATATTAGAAGTTGGCAACCAACTGATTTTTTTTTGTTTTTCTTTAAGGAGCAGGTACAGTATACCTCTCCAAAATGAGCAGGTTAATTTGCAGATGTAGCCTCAAAAGCAATGCTTTCCAAACCCACCAGGCTTTCTCCCCAGCTCATTACAGAAGACGTTGCAATATTCCCCAGATATTCACACTACAGCTTGTTTTGAGTGTGCAAACTGCTTGCTTTGAAGTTGGTTCAGAGTCCATAAGCAACCCGGGAGACACGATTTCCTTACAGGAACTACGGTATGACTACAGGTCAGAGCGGCAAGTGAGTTGGTGACTGTGTACATACGTGTGCGTACGTAGGTACACACATCTACAAAAATAGGCAAGAAGTAAGAGTATAATTGTTTGGGGCATACATATTTCTGGTAGGATGAACAACACAAGGAGAAAAGGCTCCTTTCATTGTTCCAACTAAAAATTCTCTGTAGCCAACAGCCCTACAGTGGTGGCATGTGGGTTAGACATTTGTTGCTTTAATCCTGTGTGTTGTCCTAGTAGTCTTGTATACAAGCTGGAAAAATTTGGGAAATATGTTGTTATCACAGCAAGTGAAATGCTTGGTTAAGAAATGAAGTATTTAGTCAAAAAAGGTTATTATAGGTCTGCCATTTATCAGGTTAAAAATCTAGGCAATTCATGCGTTCTGTTTACACACAAATACATTATTGATTTCTAGCAGTTCATTCATTTGCATAAAAAAATCTGTATCTAAATATGATCTTCAGTTTTAAGCCATATGTACTATGAGCTTGACAGACTAGATGGTATTTGAAAGTGTATGCCTTACATAAGGCAAAATGGAAAAATATTGAAGTTCTGCATTGCAGAAAACAGAAGATTTTTAACAATGCATAGGAATATGTGGTATCTTGGTTAGGTTTTACCTGTTCTCAAGGCACTATAGCTACACACTTGAAATGTATCTTCTTTCAACAGCTTTGTAGATTTCCTATCATAGTATCACTTCAGACATTTGTTTGAAGGCAGACAGCAAGTCTGTTTTAGAAGCAAAGCCATTTAAATCCCATGCAGTCCCAGATTTTTGCATCAAATTCCTATTGCAATGCCTACAAGTTTCCATAGTACAGAACAAAATAATGCTGTTCTACAGACACACATGTACATAAATCTTTAAGAAAATGTTCTAACGTAAACAAATGAGGTTAAAGAGAATAGCAATAGAGACACCGTCAAGTTTTAATTATTCAAAACAATAGTTTATCATCTGTTCCTACTTCTGAGCTACATATGTGTGTACTCCAGAGCTAACAGTGGGGACGGCAAAACACAGTTGCTGCAGTTTGCTTTTGGCTTACAGGAGACCTCTGAAGTTTCTATCCTGGAGACAGCACATACATAATCGACAGAGAGGCAGCCAGGTTTGGATCTTTGGCACTCATTGCTGAGGCCTCCTGACTATTTAACCTCGCCCCTTTCCCTCCTGTCTGTTATTAATCTGAAGATTCCCAAGCTTCATGTTCTGAAACTTCTTTTTCTATCAGTAGAGTTAGTTGTTTCAGGTAGATCAGCCAGTTGAAGGGGAACAGTGCAAAAAAAATTGGAGTGCTCGCTGGCTAGAGCAGTAGAATTATGTTTACAATGCACATATGTGAAATCCCTGGCCTCTATTTGACAGCCAAAAACGCATGTCAGTTTTCTATGGACCAGGTCAAGACTATGTAGCTACATAGGGTTTATGGATCTATACCTAATCCCAGAAGGGAAAAGATGTAATCTTTTACTTACACCATTTACTTACTTAGATTGTGCTCAGCGAACACGATGAAATCGTCCTCTTTCTTCTATTGCTGTATATTTAACTTTTCAAAATATTCTACAAATATGCTACAAGACAACAAAATGAGGGGTGACACAGTCAGCCTGCCTTTGGAGTACGCTGACATGGACCCTTGTGACAAGGTCTGTAGCAGAGAGAGACAGCAGGTCTCTGTCTCTGGGCAAAACGAATATTGCTAGGAAGAGCAATGGGCAGGGACTCATTTTAAATTGGAAGGGAGAAAGTTGAACAAAGAGAAGCTGAAATAAATGAAAAATGCAGAGTCAGTGGGAAATCCCAGGGTGCGCAGCCTTTCTGAAATTGAGCTACTTTTGCAGACATCTGAAAAGTCTTAGGAAAACAAATGTCCACCAGAACTTAGAACACCTATCTTTCGGTAGCCCAACTATGCCAACAGCAGCTCATTCAAAACAGCTGAAAACGTGAACTCCACTGGCAAAAATCAAGCAGATGTTTACCTGCAATGAAAGGCAAAGCTGTCGTTTTGATATATGAAAGAGAGTGGCTTACAAGAACAGCTTGTATTATAGCCGAGATAAAAACTAACTCGCTCTCACTCACATCCCTATATCTGCTAAACTTGAGCAACTGGAGAGACTTGAGTTGAATGGGAATATGCAGATCTGAGTGGCACCTATATATTAGTCAAAAGGCCAGACTGTCTTACTTTACCCTCCTAGGAAGAGAGAGAAATACTGACTACTCAGCAAGAAAGAAGCCGACCCACTGAAGGACCTTCCTATCCATCCCTGCAAGCTTTCTCAAGCAAATCAACAAAACCTTTATGGATACTTTACCAGTATCGATCTAGAGATCAGCCACCATAGATAATAATGCCGTCTCTGTAGTGCATCCATGCCTAAAACCAGACACGTACAGGTAAGAACGACTAGTGAGAAAAAGACACAAAAGTTTATTGAAGTAGTACTACTGTAAAGCTTGGATGTGAAGGAGAATAATAAAACTCTGATTTCATCCCTAACTCTCATTTTAACCTGCTGTATGTCTGACTTCCATAAATACACAGTCAAAGGGTTCTGTGGCCATTCTAAGCCACAAAAGAGTCATTAATTTCAAACATACCGTCCTGTTCATTTCCATTTAAGTCCCTCTACTGACATGGCTGATACCCTTTCAAATATTTAAACACTGGGATTTTTAAACAAATCCATTGAATTTCACTGGAATTTGGGCACTGATACCCTTTAATCTCCTTTCAAGATTCCAGTCATAGCTCCTTAATGTTTAAACATTTTCTGTAATTTATTAACTCCAGAAATACTTAGATATAACAAAAAAAAAAACCCAAAAACCCCAAACCCAAAACCCCAAACAAAACCAGCTTTTAAATGAACACACAGGACAGTGTATAAAAGCAAGCACACAAGTTCGTATTTAGGACTAGATCATATTATGGACTTTGGAAGGATTTACAGGCCTCAGTTGCTTGTTGTTTAGTATAACACACTGCATTACGTTCATGTGTACCATTGCCCTCTACAGGATGGAATTTTGGATTTATGTAAGCATTGCAATTATTTTGCTTTCCAGTAGCAAGCTCACAAAGCAGTACATATTTAATTCCAAAGGCGGAAGTCTGTAATTTTGTCACAGGAGGTTCTAGATTCCATATCTGATAACATATTCTATGATAGAAAAGAGTCAACCAAGTATACAATGCAGGTCAGCTGTACAAAAATGTATTCAGAATCATTCCTTCAAAGAACAAATATGATTGTAAATACAAATGCAGAAAGCACGTAGCATCTTTACCCCCCGATAATGTCTTTCTTTATATAATCAGTACTTTGTACAGGACACGTCCAATAAGCACTTTACAATATCTAGACTATTTTGAAAATATGTCACATTTTCAAAATGTGAAATGTGAAAAGCATTTAAAACATACAAGTACAAGAAGAAACCTGCAAATTCTGATCTGGCATTTTAAGTGTATAGTTCTAACATTTTCTTTCACCATTATTTGCATTCACAAACCTGCCACAGCAATTCTGGATACAGAAAAATAAAATAGTTAACTTTCACATGACATTACTTACACAATATGCCCGTATTTTCACTTAAAATCTGACCACCGGGCACACTTAGAAAGCTGGAAAAGGTCCACAGTGTGTGTTTATAAGTACAAACTGACCCTGAATGAGATCTTAGTATAGCAAATGAGAATTTTTGGCACCAATTAAAAAAAAAGGTAAAGTTCTCATGGAATTCCTATCTGTACTTTATCTGAAATTTCAGGCTTTAGAAAGTATTTATCTCTGAAGTTTAAAGTGCACAAAAATGAGTTTAGTAGAAACACTGAGATCATCTCAACTTCTATCTCTATCTGAACTATCACATCTCCAGTTTCATGTAATTTTCAGTTCTCAGATTAAACCAAATGATTTTTATAAAGAGAGACCAAGAGACCACTGCTTCAGATTACTTGTTAAGAATGTTCCCTTTATTTAGAGATTAAACTTCACTGTGTAAACCTCATACGTATAAAAATTGAACAGGTACACGTAAGCCTTCTAAAACTGAATGAGATATCCCTATCAGGACTTTCACGTGTGTCAGTGGTATATGGATCTCTTTTATTATTATTCGTTTTGCTTTTTGTTAATTACAGAAAGGGAAAGAATTCCTTTATGGAAAGAAAAGTTCTCTTAAAAAATACATTTCAGAAAAGTGTTGAACAAGACATTAATAACAAACTGAAAGGATAAGCAGAATGGAAGTCTGAAAAATTCTATATTTGTATTATACAGGCATTGTTTTCATTCTTGGCACCTTATTTTTCATGTACATAAAGAGAACGCAAGCTACAGCAGGGTGAGACAAAGATCAATGCTGAATGTATTACTTGGCATTGGTCAGACTCAGTTTAATAAGAAAAGAATTGATCCATTAAGCTAAACCTAATTCTTGGCCGAAAATGGTTGAAATCTCTTCTTTATACTGCTAGCTTCATAAAGACCTATAATACTTGGAAGAAACAACTCAGAGCTGCGTTTAATAAGATTAAATGTATTGCAAATATACTTAACAAGAATCTATCAAGTTGTTAATGATTACTATTAATATCAAACAATTTTTGTATAGAATTTTTTATTAGAGTAGTTGTAAAATATAGCCATGTGAAATGCAATATAAAAAGGGTTGTAGGTAATTTGTAGCAGCTACAATTGCAGAACCAAAACCTTAACCTATAAGATATAGTAATTTATTTTATCAATCCAGTTTCTCATACAAGTGCAATTCAATTTGTAAAGTATTTAAGTGCCAGTCATTAACACTGTATAGCAAAGTGCAGAAGGACAGAATCTACTATATGTGATTGTGTTATTATATGTGAAGAGACTGCAAAATAAATTACTTTTTCTGTCAGCAAGGCTGGAGACCTATTGTTAAAATACAACTTCAGATTTCTATGAACTACTCTACAAAGCACTGTTTCATAGCTAAGATAGCTAAAAGCAGTTATTGGTACTGTAAGGATGCCCTACACTGTCAAAGGGACATATTGACATTCATTTGCCTCTGTCACTGCTTCCTCACGGATCACGTCCCCTTTGAAGACCAGAGGTGCTCTGCATCGCCAGCGAGCCACCGTCCCAAAGCTGCGGCAAGCTCTCACCTTGCATCAGCACAGCGTGGCCAGGGCAAGCCAGGGAGGAAAATCCCCACCCCTCGTGCAAAACGCCAGCGGTCTGTGCTGAAACACGTTGGCTGCGTCGCCTTGGGTAGCCCGCAGCCATGCTTCTGCATTGTGCCCTCTCCTTGGACAAATACAGGACCACGGGTTAAAATGTTGCCCATCAAACAGCTTTTATAACTGCTTTGAAACACGTTGTATAGACAGGATTGTGTCTTTAAACAATATATAAAAGAATGAGAGCAGGAATTATTGCTTCACCTAGGATTTGAACAGGAGAGGACATAACTGGAATCAATTCAGCAGTGGTTACAATCTAGTTACAGTTCTAATTAAGATGACAATGCGACAAAAATACATTCACACAAAAAATCAAAACTCTGAATTCAGTGACGAGAATTACTGAAACGATGGGTGAGACTGAATGGAAAACAGCACTGGAGGAAAGGACAGAGAGGGAAATGGAAAGTACTGAAAGTCAATTATTACACGCCCAAAGGTTATATGCGCTGTCTAGCATCAAAACATTGTGTGTTAAAATATATATTGCGGATGGAGAGGAAAATACAAGAAAATTAATTTAAGAAAAAGGCATATTTAAGGTGTAAAAATATAGATAGTGAAGACAACTAGAAAGATTATATGAAGTTAAAAGAGTGTAACATACTGATAAGGAAAGCAAAGGGGGAAAATGAAAGGAAAAGTTCACATAAGGTGAGGAAATCGTAAATAAAGTTTTTTTCTTTTCAAGCACGTAAAGAGCGTAAGGTCACTGAGAGAAACAGAAGCACACCTATGAAATGGCAAATGGCAGTTTACTAGCAGGAAGGAGTGACTGCTTAAAAATGAACTCCCTATTTTATTGTCCATAAACCAAGGTTGGGACTGATGACAGGATCAGACATAAATTTCCTGGGGGAGGAAGAATAAACACCAAAGAAAATCAGTAACATGCCAGAACAGCTCATCAAGAAATTAGAAAGTCTGAAGGTTGACATAACTCCAGGAATAGACGGAATTAATTCAGAGCTCAGAAAGATATGTCAGAAGAGATAGAGGAATCATTAGCAGATATATTTAAAACCTGTTCGGAAATATGAGCTAGACTGAAGAGAGGTTAGCGATAACCACTATCAGGAAAAATACAAAACCCTGACTTCACATCTATGCCATACTCTTGAAACATTATTATTTCGGGAAACAATACGATTAAGAGTTTGTATAGCTGCAAGAGAAATTGCTAGCACAGCTCACCAAAGGGATATCATGCCTAAAAATTCCCTCAGCACTTTTTTAAGAAGAATTACAAATTATTGATCATAATGGAAGGTACAAGCATATATTCCCCACTCTTTAGAAAAGCTTCTGATAGATTAACGCATAGAAGACCAATCTACAAGGTCAGGAAGTGTGGGAACAATCAGTAAGACAACAGGATACATTTGAAAGAGGAAAAACTGGTAGGCTAGTCAATGAAAAGAAACGGGATAAAATTCAGAATGACTGAAGTATACCCAGGCAGACTAAAAACCTGCCAGAGTAGAAGTGCGGACAAATTAATTCAGTGTAGACAAATTTATGCTAATAAAACTAGCAGCTAATAACAAGCAAAGGGGCTCTACCCTTGAAAGGCATAAAGTTCAAGTCTCTCACATTGATGTACTCCATTAACTTCAAATTTCTGGTTTTCACAAGAGAAAGAGGTGAGAAGCAAGCCCTCTAAACATTAGAAGAATTAAGAAAGGGAAACTTTTTTTAAAACCCAGCGCAAATTGCAAACGATGCAGAAGTAAGCCTCCTAAATTTTCTCTATCACTGTAATGTAAAGCAACATGAGAACATGCTGGCATACTCGAGGATCTTGGGGATTGGCCCAAACCTGACAGAAATCAGTGGGTTTCTTCGCCGATGTCAATGCACCTTTAGGTCAGACTATTGCTTACTTCAGAAAATTACAGAATTTTCAGTAGAGGAAAAGAATGATACCTCTTAAAAGGAAATCAAGACATTAATATGTATGACTATTACTATTGGGGTGATGTGCTAAAAAGCATGGAACAGGGCTGTCCCACAATTATTTCTCTCTAGCTTTCAACTGTCCTTAAGCCGCTAAGTGTTCTTTTCCTTCGGTTGTCCTCTGACACTACCTGCTCGGTTCCTTTGGTTAGTCCTCATTAGCAAGTCCTTTGGTATTTCTAGCAATTCTAACAGGAGCACTTCCTCCTTAGCGGAATCAGAATATTCTATATAAACCAGGGCCATTGATTTATTGGCATAATATTTTAGCAATATTATTCATCCCATCCCACTAAGAAACTGATCATTGCCCAGTGAAATCAGCTGCAGTATCGCCACTGATTTAAGTGGAAGCTGGATCAGGTTCAATAGCCAAGTTACCGGGGAGAGTTTTTCATTGATCTGTCTACAATGACACAGAGATCTCCACAAGAAGTTAAAGCTAATACAGAATCTGGAAAGAGATTTTTTTTAAAAAAAGCTTTCTAATATGCATTTCCAAGAATTGTATCTCTCATTAGCCTGTTAATTTACTCAGCTTTGGCAGATGCTTCTAAAATTCCTCTCCAGACTTTTAAAATCTTGATTACCCTAGATAGCAGCATGTCATCTGCAAATTGTGTTCAAAGTTCACCCGATTTTGAAACACAACAATATTGAATAACACCAGTCCTAATCCAGCACAGCTGATGATACCATTGGTACAAGCAGCAACTCTATCACTTTAGCCACAATTTTTGAGTATATTTGAACATTCCAGTAGATTAGAGAATGGATTAGATTTTTCTTTTAAATAATACATGTTGATCTATACAAATCACAAACTAATTGCAACAGAATACTCTTTAAAACTAGGCACATTTTTTAACTTCCAATTATCCAGCACAGTAGCTGGTTTTAAAAGGAAGTTATATTAAATGATTATCAACAGATCAGTTACAAGCAGTGGAATGGTGAAGTGATGGCTACAGAAATGGGAAACTGATAGTTAAAATGGAAAGATACCATGAGCAAAAGAAAAGGGAAAATGATTTCTTAACTTCACCAGCCATAGAAGACAGTCCCTTTTACAGAGCAGGCTGGCATGTAAGATCTTCAGGAAAAAATGGGGTGAGTGAAAAAACACTTATATGTTTAATCTAGATATAGTTACTGCCAACGTAGAAAGTAATCTCTTCAACTAAAAATTAGATTACCTAACTCCAAGCCTTGACATACAAATTCTCTTACACCAGTGAGATGATGTGTCTTCTCCTTTACCTCCATTTTCTACGTCTACTTTATACATTCCTTCCTAATCAACACAGCTGCCATTGGCTTCAAGGCAGGATGTCATTCAGTGCTATTAGAAGTCTTACTTTGAAGTAGAAGAATGAAGATGGAGTTCATAGCTGTTTGGTTGTTAATGCTTAGATAAAGAGGTTTGCCAAAAATTGCTTTAGTAAAGCAAAAATCATATATGCACAATTGAAAAAATAACTACAAAAAATACGCAGTGTGTGGTGTTCGAAAGTACTCAGCTGGCCTAATCCGGTTGTTAATGGTGGAATTCCCACTGACTTCAACAGATGCAGAGTTAGGCCAGCACTGAGCACATCTGAAAAATCACTCCATACAGAATGAACTCTGATCAATGAAGGTTTATTTTTTAGTGACTTAACGGCTTGTGAATGGAGCATATTGGCAGCTCTCTGTTTCTATACACAGCACGTCTTGTCATGAACCAGTGCAGCACAAGCTTATTTATGAAATTAAGGTATCTCATACCTATCCTTTAGAAGTGAGGAGACTTTTCTCCATGTCTGTCCAACCAGATGAGAAAGCTACCAAAATGAATATGAAAATTGGTCAGTTTTACAATGAACACCTTTCAAGCAGACTGATCACGTAAGACATTGCATGGCCAGCTGACAGTCAAAGCTTTTAATCAGTACCGAGAGGGATTAAACGGAAATATATCACTAGTTCCTGGAAAAGCTTTTGCATCCAGTGCCTAATTCTCAGAGTGAGATAGTTTCTGAAAAACTCAGGGGGAAAAAGAAACCACAGTAAAAAAAAAAAAACACAGAGACCTCTGATTATAGCATCGGTGATTTCTGTCATGCCTATGTTTCACTTGCTGCAGTTTTAAGGGACTGATTTAGCCCTGGTAGGTGGAAAACAAAGAGGGGTGCCTGAAAACCAGCATTTATTATGCAACTTGATTCACGGAAGACTCTTTGTGTTTTCAAATGAAGCTGTTAAACCATCCCAGAAAAAGTTACAGGAAAGTATCATGGTGGCAGAACATATGTGTGCAGTGTATGTGAGGTGTAGGTGGTGGATAGGGGAAATTGTTAGTTAAAAGGACCAAACGACTGAAAGAGGAAAAAGAGAAATTATGGTACAGCTAATAATATGCCTGTTATACAGTGAATGCTCTTGCATTTACTCCATTTGAAATCTGTTACATGTTATTGTCTATTTTGCTTTTTAATTTTCAGCATGGTCTCCTTCACTGGTATTCGTGTTGAACTCAGGAGTTCCTTGTTTCAAATTGTAGTGGAAACCTCATTTTGAACAATTTAGTCGGGCAATGAAGGAAAGCTGGAGGTAGTCAGGCAGCAGAAGTTGCTGCTATACCTTAGCATGCTGTCCTGATTATAGTGCTATTATAGTTTGCTGTTCATAGAAATCAAGGAATTTATGAATCATTAAAAGGTGCAAGTGATAGAGAAGTTATTATAGTAGCATTCAGAAATATTACAGGAACTATCACAAAAGCTGCAGTGTTAACACCATTGACTGAATATAAATGCAGTTGTGAAACTGTGTGATAGCTGAGGATGTAGATGTGCCAAATTTTCAGCCAGCCTCAGACCAGTCACTGGTCATTTGCACATTTCTGATATACGGCCCCTTTTGTACAAAACTGGTGTGGGTGTTTAGGAAAGGTACCGACACTCATTAAAAGTACATTGTGATTGTGTAAAGACCCTGGGCTGGAGCTTGTGAAAACATGGGCTTGTGAATATTAACAGGTCTTATACTAAGTTACTCATTTTCTTATCTTTTTCTCAGAATCCCCCAATGTATTAAAAATATATTCAGTACCAAACCCACTAGCCCTTCATTATATTAGTGACCAATTAAGTATGAGCGCTGTTCATCGCTGAGAAGACGACTTCTTACTTTATTTTTCAGTCATTCAACAAGGCTTCTATAGAAAAACAGCTGAAGCATTTCTCTGTGTGTGTGTATTCAAAAGACAGGATATAAAAATTGCGGAACATCACTATTTTGGCTATCTGAAGACCTTATTTCTAAAAGCCTGACTTTCTGAATTTCAAACATGACTCCTGAACAACAAGAACAACTAGTACTTAGCATGCAGTGCTACCACCACCAACGGTATCTATTTTTTGTTATTGATATTATTATTTTAGGTGCATAACCATAAAACTATCAAGACCAAAACCAGACCTCTTTAAGCATTATGCTTTCAGAAAGTTATTCAGCTGCATTTTAAAAATACACATCCTTTGAACAAAAGCAGTAGAAATCGAACAAGATTCAAGAGAAAGGATGACATTTATTACATGTAAATAGAATTTGTTGTATCCGAAAATTTGCTGACTTTTTTTTTTTTTTTGCTGGTCTTTCTTACACATATCATTTTAAATTGACTGTTTAAATTTCTGCAGGACCCAACAGGGCAGAACCACAGCTATTCTGCTCAGCTGCTATGGAAAGTTCTTAGCTACGGTCATTTTGCCTCATATGACACTCTTCCTGCTCCTCATATTAGCCCTCACATTAGTCCTCTGCTTGATATTTTTCCAACATCCTTTAAAACAAAGAGTCAAGACTCCATGCAACAGAAAAACAGATGAACCCGTTAACTATAGCCCAATTCCCCTTTATACGCTTTGAACTCGAGAGGCCTGACAGTTCGCTGAAGGGGTGCGGCAGGTCAGGTTTGAAGTCCATTAATACAGCTGTGAGGGCTTGCTTGCACAACACCTTTCCACACTGTCTCTCACTCTAGTTAGAGCTACAGTAAAACTTCCTTTGCTTTGATGAACACTGAAATTCATCAAATTCAGCTCTCAGAATACATTTAAGACAGAAGGAAAATAACTATCTTTACCAATCTGCACCAGTTTGGCTTGACTAATGCATGGGACAAAATAGGCAAAATTCCTCAGTTCTACGCTAGCTATATTACCGTCCTCCCAGGGGCACCTCGGGAGAGTCCTTTCGTTTCTCCGAGTCCCGGTCTACCCATCTATAATACAGGCCTCCATGACCAACTGCGCTGCAGGACGTGAATCGCTCTTCCAGGCCCAGCCATTTCAATACTATATTCACAGATTCTTAAATTTACCAAAGAGTATACACGACCGAGAAAAAAAGCATTTAAAGGATGGTCATTCCTTTCTCGCCGTGTTCCTCAGCTGTACCTGGCATCATCAAATGCAAAACACTGGCCTATATGGAAAAGATACACTGCTTGCATAAAGATCTTAAAGGACAGCAAGCAAACTATAGAAAAGATGGTGTGGGGAAGGAGGTGTTCTCTACCTGTGAGGAGTCATTTAGTTGCTGACAAATCCCTAGTAATAGTAAGCTGTAGTTTTACTCTTCATCCTAATGGCCGGGATAGAGGAATTCATACATACAGGTTTTCACAATGTTTTGTATCAGAAATATTTATCGTTATAAGAAACAATAGATGATATTCCATAATGCTACCTCTTACTGTAGTTAACACTGCAGGGAAGAAATCTGTCTCTGTCCTCAGGTTCCATTATAATAAAAAAAGCAATAAAAGAAAACTAACAAGTGCATATAAAGTAAACAACTATTTCTGACAAATATGTATTTGTCATCATAGCTGCCAAGTGATGTAATCACTTACTCTTCTATCTACTAGACTAGCCCCCCTGTGACAAATTCTTCCTAATACCTAATAAGAATTTCCCCTGTTGCAGCTCGTGTCTGTTGCCTCTTCCCCTTTCACTGTGCACCTCTGAGAAAAATCTGGCTCTGTCCTCAAAAAGACACACACATCAAAAAGACACACGCTCTCTCGTTGCATTCATGAAGACAGCAACAAAATCTCACTTTAGCCTCAATTCTAATTGTTCAAGAACATTCCAAAATACCACATGAGACAAATTACTCTGTACTAAATTTATCTATCTCTGAAGGAGAAAGTGTTGTATCAATCCAACGGGGATTTTAACTTTTCCTAGAAACACTTCTGATAGAATTACTCATTGATAATTGATGAATTTAAATTACTTCTGACAATTAACAAAATTACAAGTGCAAAGCACTGCTTATTGGCAAATACAATGTGCTGGAATCTGCCTGCCGCCTTCATGTAATATTCCCTGTGCTGGCTCCCCAGTGGGAGTTTTCACAATAAAATAAGCTGGTTTGTGCCCAAAAAGCATATGATAATAAAGCTTTCCCTTTATATAGCTTATATTGTGCAACACATCTTGTTTATTGTGTAAATTTATATTGTGCACTTCTGGATGTATTCAACCTCAGGTCAGAATTATTAGAGAACTGCCACAGTTACATGAACACAAAATCTTTATTTAGCAATGATGTGTAACAGAACTTCTGGCAGATAACATGCCTGCCTGGCAAGGATGGATGCCATTCAAATAAAAACGGGTGGAAGAAGTGAAGACTCTCAACATTCACCTGGTGAAAAGCTGAAGAACTGCAAAACCTTCAAAGAATCTGAAAAACTCGCAGGATTAGGATGCACATGTAAAAGATGACAACTCCTGTATGTTAACTCAAGTGTAAAGCTTGGAAGTGTTACAAAACCAGCAAATGTTTATATTTTTTAATGGAAAACAGAGTAGGAAAATGACACAGAAACTGACCTTGACGGTTTCACAGGGATAGCGCTTCTATGAAGAGGATCGGTTATTCTCATTGTACTGATTGCCACAGGGCTGTCCAACAAGAGAGAGATGTCATCTTTTTTTACTTCTCAAATGCAAGGATTTGTTGCAGAGAATGCAAAAATGCTTTTAAGAAAGAAGATGCTTTTAAATTTAAACCATTTAAATATGGGTCCAACATAACCTGAAGTTACTCTCTCACATTTGGTTCTCTAATCCCTTACGTGCCTTGTTTTCATTTGCTGGTTTCAAAGACCAACTGGTCAGGTAATGCTGTTCTTCTGTTTTACACAGGTAAAAAGCACCATGCAAGAGAGAAGAATTAGGCTCCTGCTACTTAATCATTTCTTCTACCAGCTTTGTGCTTTTAATGAAGGATTGATATTGACTTTCTCTTTGGCCTTTGAAGCTCCAGGTCACTTAGCCAAATATCCAGATGTGTGCACTGGTGTCAATAACAACATCTGGGAAGATCCATAGCAAAAAAATAGCAGTACATCTTGTTGAGGCTTTTCTTTCCCTGGGCAAGTCAATCTCTGCATACTTCACTTGATGAAATGTCGTCTTTATTTCTGAATAGACACTTCTTTACCAAATTTGATGCTACACTGGTCATTGCCAAGGAAAGACAAAACCTTCAGCCCTTTACCTGATAGTTTCCATCAAAATATGTGACCAGCCTATATAGTGCAGCTGAACAGCTTGACCTCAAACCATTGTTAAAACATACTTGCATATTTCATTACATTTAAGGCATGCCTATAAATGGGGCTCCCAATTCTCTTAACTCAAATGTTTTAATGAAACTAACAGTGAGGATCAAAGGTTCCTCTCATACTCTGCTTTGTTACTAAATGCATAAGGTCCGGCTGAGCTAAATGTCAGATTCTGACTTGCTTGATTTAGCCTTGCTATTTAGTAGTAATTATGGACAGAAGTCTCATTTAGGTGTATTGATCCAGTCTTTAACATGAGGAATAAATTCAGCAGCTGAGCTATGGAAAACACTGGATGAATTCTCAATTCACGAATCTCTACAAAGAACAAAGAAGCAGCAACACATTTGCCGTAGCACCGATTCTTACACACGTACGTCCGTAGTTAAACATGCTAAAAAGCTTTTTCTCAGGGAGAAGCCACATCACGAACAACAAAAAACGCGTGGCCCACCAATAAGCCATGTATGTGGAAGGCTCCAGTTCTGCCTTCGTGGAAGACAGTATCCCAGTTCGGGCAAGCATTTAATCATATGTTTCGGTCCATCAGAATTCATGAGAGTCCTTAAGTATGTGCTTATTTTTAAAAGATGCTTAAGTGCCATTGATTTCAAGTACATGTTTAAGTGCTGTCCTCAATATAAATGATTTCTGAAACCAGGGTAGATGGGAGTTTTATCACTGATTTTAATAAGAGCAGAACAGGAACTAAAGAATTTTAAGAATCCCAAATGCTTATCCAAATTGAATGGCTGCATGACAATAAGGAAATTATAATCATATAATGTTGCATATTGATATTTCAGCTACCTAAATAAAGAAATTCTTAAATTAATGAAAAATCCTAAGCTCCTCATGCTAACAAAAGACACTTATCTCTGAAGGGATAAGAACTCTATCTCTGTATCACCCTAAATTTTTACCTTTACGCATATTTTCTTATCTTAGAGGTTTGTGGGTTTTTTTAAGACTAACAATACAATTTTCTGGTTAAATATACTTATTTTTTAAGTTATAAAAAAATCCATAATATAATTCTATGAGAGTTACCATAATAGACTGTAACAGCTGCTATGGTCTATTGTGTAAATAAGTAATTACAGAATTTACAGACTATCATGTAAATATGTAATTATGGACTTTTTAAAATGTGCATTATTTCCTTGATAGTCTATCGTTTAAATATGTAATTATGGACTTTAAAACATGTATTATTTACTCAGACTGCAACAACTCCTTGGGACAGAGCTGTTCTGGCCTATTGGGTAAACATGTAATTACAGAAATTTTAAAAATATGTATTATTTATTTGCTAGTGCTGTTGTCAATACATCACGACAGCCATTTTTAAATGGATACCATATATGCAATATTCTGTCAAGTTTTCATAGGTCACTTAAAGTACCTCTCTGTATGGTTGCGGTGCCGTACAGTGAAGCCTTTGCCTTGCTAGGTCTCTTACCACAGGGTCATCACATGAAAATCAAGCAGAGGACTCCACAAAGAGTTCCATTAATTGGCCTTTTCCACAGAGATTCATGAATGCACTCAAAAGAAAACCCTTCTGTCATTTCCTTCACAATTTTAATAGAGTAGAGTATATTTCATTGTGGTTAGGGGTTGGTATCTGATAGAACATTCCTCGGAGATTCTTCAGTAAAGCAGGGAACTTAGTGCAATGCAATCTGCGGGGGGTTTAGTTCCGAATGGCCTCCCAGCTCCGAAACCAAGGATCATGTCTACATTAGCAGATAAGGCAGGGAAAGGAGAGATGATCTCTCAAGCAAAACGGTGCTAAGGCCCCAATGTCCACATTACATACTTTTCAGATGGCTTATTACAGGCTAGTTCTGCTCTGGTCCCATGGAAGGAACACTCCCAAGCAGCTGGAGCACACTACATGTGCTCCTAGATAATACCTTCTGGTGCAGTTTAATCCGAGAAGAATCCAATTTTTGTTCTGGGAGACCACTCCATAATGAGAATCAAAGTGCTGGAATTGGGCCTGATCCCTTTGAAACATCATTCTTGATCTGAACTAAAACACTAAGGTAGAAACATCCACAGAATACACTCAGTCATGCCACTTGCATTCCGATTTCTGTACATCTTAAGCAGGAGACAGGTTGGAGCAGACAGTTCTGTAATTTATGAAGTGTGGCATTTTTGCAATGTACAAAACGCTGAATTCCAGAAATGCTTCCGATGACAAGAGAATATTCTTCAAAGTGGTGGAAAAAAAATAGAGGGGGTTTCACTCATCCAAGATGGAACTTCAAAGACATTATTATTCTCAAAAAAGGGTAATTACCATTACTATTAAATATTTATGTTTTTAAACTACCCATGGGCCCCAATCAGAGATGAATGCTAGGTGCTCTGCAAACATTTATGAATATCCCAACCTCAAAGACTTCACAATTTAAGAAATATTAGCAAATCTATTATACTTTATAGAATGCTTTTTAGAAGCAAAATGAATGTGTTCTCAGGCCAAAATGTATGCATTGAGTCTATGATCTGCTGTGTCTGCATCTATATATCAATAATTCTAACATTTAGGCATGATTTTCCTAATAGAACACAGCAAAAAGCAGAACCAGAATAACTTACTCTTGTAAATGTGTAGGACAGTTAGATAGCATGGGACCGTGTTACACTTCAAACAATCCTATCCTTGCATTGGAAATAGAAGTAGTATTGTCATTTACCTAAAATTACCTCCTCAACTAGAAAAGGAGAGAGAAGAAAGATACAATTTGTAAAAGAAAAAATATTTTACAGATAAGGTATATTGCCATATTAAGATATATATATAGTCTCATTTTTACTAATGCTACTTTCTCCATAGTCTACAAGCCTCATGTCATAATAAAGCCCTAAGAATCGAACCTGAATAGAAAACACTACATTTGCATGTTTAAACAAGAGTACTGATCAAAACAAAATAATTTCCCTTTGGGATGGGTCTGGACTAACTGGAGGGAGTCTGGAACTTGACCTCTGAGCAACAGGGGAAGAAACTGGGATTGCTTAGTCCCGAGAGGAGATGACTGGCGGGGTGATAGTAATGTTCTCTGGATACATGAAAAGACAGAGAGGAGTGAATAGACTCCTCTTTATGTCCAATTTAGATAGGACAAGTGGTAATGGAATTCAATGTGGCAAGGGAGATTTAGGTCAATGGGTTGCCCAGGAAGACTGCAAAAGCTTTGTTGCAGAAGGTTTATAAGAATGGCATGAGCAAACTTTCACCAATAATGGCACAGCTATCCTGCCTTTGAGAAAGGAAGATGGCCTCTTGAGATCCCTTCCTGTCTTGTTTCTACAGGGCTTTATGCTCCAGAACTAACCACAAGACCACAACTGTAGACTCAGTTTTATGCCTAAAAAGCCAATGAAACCCACTGAAATTTTAAACAACAAAGAACTGGAAAATATGCTGAATAATACGCATCTTTGATACAGTCTAAATAAGGACAATATGCATATTTCAAGATCATATTTCATTTTAGTTCTGAACAAGAATGTACAATAATACTATATGTGCAGAGATAACCTTAAAGAAAACTTCACACTGATGAGTCATTAGCTGTGCGTAAATAATGCTTTTATTATATGCGACATTAGTATGGCCAATTATTTGTCAGGGCTCTGACTGCACCAACAGGCTCTGCAACTTCTTCTGCCCCCTCCCTACCCAGGGGTCTGGCTGCCCTTGCTCAAGGCCAGCTCTGACAAGGGGCCAGGTTGCACCCGATTGTTCTCGAGAAAGAGAGGTGTGAGAAGACACTTTCTTACCTCCCTATATGTATCAGTAACATATATGTTATTTTCAACTTTAAAAAGGTCACATTGTTTATTTTTGAAAGGTGGAAAAAACTGTTTCATCCAAACCTATCGTTCATTTACCAAGAGAAAAAAGGTGACAAGAAAATGTACAGGAGATAGGAACTACAGCCTAAACAAGCGGCAAATGTAGGTGCTGTTAAAATGAGAAACAACACTCCACATCTGGAACCCGGGAGTTTTGAAAGCTCCAGCCCTGAAGACGATTTTCAGCTCTCTGTGCTGAGTTCCACTGACGATTATGGATTTTCTGCAATAATAACCCTGCCTTTCTAAAAGTAGTTGGAAATTTTTGTTCTCTGGGCCATGGTACTTCACCACCTGTGTAAAGCAGGTAAGTTTTAGGAATTTTTAGGAAGAGTTGCATGCTACTCACTGCAGGCTTGGAACCGAACAATGGGATTTCCTTCCAGAACCTGAGAATCTGCTATGCTCCTTGCTCTTTTGAGCTGTTTATTCTGGAGCTCAGCCTGCATTTGCAAGGTCATGCCGGATAGTACTCGTCACACTATGTTGCTTATGCGTGAAATCCTCATTTTGTGCAAAGCTCACAAATATATATTCATGTCATAGTATCTTAATGTCCAGGGATGGTGTGAGCATGCCAAAGCGAGGGTGGCTGCCACACATGCTCTGCATTATTGTGGCAAAATAAGGCAAAGCGGAAAGTTGTCAGCTTGAGACTGGAAATCTTATGGGAAGGTTAACATAGTTGCACTTCTGGAACTAGGTGGCTGGTAAAATAAGATCTTGCCTTCTGTGTCTGCAATTAGTTATGTGTGAAGCAGACATGCCAAAATTGGAAGCAGTGTCCATTTTGTAACAGTAATTATTATTGTGAAGCCATTTTCAAGGTGGGATTATGGGCACTAAACCGCTGGGACTGACTGTGCTGCCCATGCGTTAAATCCTCATTTTGTGCAGACTTAATGAAAAAGATAGTTTCTTGTAATATGTTCTGTTTTGTCAGTTGCTCCTACACAGCAGCATAGGGATGCTTTCTTCGTGCTTAATACATGCAGTGATAATTTTTCCACATGCTCTTTCTGTAAATGTTCCACCACAAAACATTCTGTTAAATTGGAATTAAGGTTGTAAATATGCATTAATAAGTTAGAGTAAATTCTGTACTGATTGACTGCCCAAACAACCCTCACTGACATCGATGGAGAAAAAGCTGCTGAAGAACATTATGAGCTGGATTCGTGTCCCAGAAATGCTGCTCTATCTCCACATACAGGGGTATGACAGAGAATCGAATCCTGTGCTGAAGTTTGCAAGAAACACGTGCTGGAGTATCAGGAATGCAAGATTCACCTCACACTTTACAAACGTAAGGACAGGATTGCTAAAGCACTCATCAGTGGCCTAGATCTGCTCTCCTTGCAGTAAATGACATTTTTACCACTGACATTAATGACAGTAGAACTAAGCCAGTAATCAGCACCTTCGGAAATCCTATCCTTTGTGATTCGAATTAAACAAAATAATTGAGGTTTCTTTTGTTCCCTCAGCTAACCTCTTTGTAAAGTCTTATCAGCCTTTCACCTACAGTTACATCACAGGACGAACCACACATCCCAAATTCACTTTATGTTCCAGCCACATAAAACACACCCTACTGGCACTGGCAAAATCTCTGCTAATGCCTTGAGGAATCGAAGTCAGCATTATTCTTCCTCTTAGCCTTGACAGATCGTCCATTCTTGTGGCTGAAATTAAAATATTCCTTTTCTTTCAGTTTCATGGGATCGTATTCTATTGTTAACATATTATGAGAGAAAACAGTATCAGAGAGCAAGCAAATCAGATAATAATTAACAGAAAATTAAATAACGGTAATTAATAAAGATACCTTCCAAGTAGTCTCTGAATGATAATACAAAAATTCACAACGGTGTTCTGAAGCTTGGTTTACTCCTACCTGTAATTTACTTTGAGGTCTTAGCATAAAAGGTGCTTAGAATTGAAAAATATCATTATTAGCATAAAAATGAGGTATGTTCTACCCATTTTGTGTATTAATTTAGCAGAATATATTATTACACAACTTTATACTGTAAGCACAAGGTCACACAGGATATGACTTGTCACACTGTGTTGCCTATGCATGAAATCCTCATTTTGTGCAGAGCTCCAAAATATATATTCATGTCAGAATATCTTACTGTCCAGCGACAGCCTGAGAGTTTCATTCTATTACATACTGGGGAAACAGATTCAGCGTCATTGGAGACGTCTCTTCTTCTCTCAATACCCAAATGAACTCTCATTAATCAAAAAACTACAAACACTCACCAAAAGGGAACCAGCCCCATTAAGGCTCTCTTCAGTCTGAGACAATTCATTCTAACAGCATTTTTTTATCATTTCTGTGTGACTATCCCAAGTCAAACAGCCAAAATACGGCATTGATTTTATGAAGTTAGTTACTAGAAAGCAGAACCTAACTTTACTAAACACAGTAAATGAAAGAAATTGCTTCTGGGAATGGAATTTCACTGGCACCGCCAGTGTTGCATTAACTGCGCAGATCTCAAGACAACCCTGGAGATAACGTGACCTTCTCCAAACTTCCAAGCAGCCTGGTAAGCGTACATTAAAAGTTGAAGCTTTGCTTACACTGGACATACCAACGTTTGTAGTTTGGTAAGCACCAGCTCCTACCTAACTCTGGTAGCTGCCTACCCATCAACTCCTCATTGTTTTGCCCAGCTTGCAATGTTTTTCTCGTCTAAACACTTCCACACCGAAGAACAGGAAACAACAAAATTCCCTGAATATTAAGTCTCAGGGAAGCCTTTCTTTTTACCAGACATAAAATTGAGATTGCTGTATAAGCAGTTGCCCTGGTTTCAGCCAGGACAGAGTTAATTTTCTTCCTAGTAGCTGATACAGTGCTGTGTTTTGGGGGACAGCTTGCTCAACAAAATCCTTAAACCTAAGGAAGTGTCAGTTTGCATTAAGAAAAGAAATATTACTTTGGTCTTCAGTAAAACAGCAGAAAGCAGTAGCAGTTTAGAGATCAGAGGAGATAACCAGTGTAGCCTCCAGACCAGAACAGCAGGTTTGTCATGATATTCAGGTAAATAGCCAGAACAGAACAGCAATTAACAGTTAACAGGCCACTTAAATTAAGAGCTTTCCTTGAGAAAACGGCCTCAGACCTTCAGAGACTCTAGGAACTGACAGTTCAAGCAGGAAGTAAAGTGGCAAAAAATCGAAGCGCATGGGGAATTTCCTCAACAGGCCTTTTATCCACAGAATGTACAAACCCAGAAATGCCTGGCCTAAATGTAGATGTAGGGGAATGTAGCTGCAGAGAGGAGGGAATAGAGCAAAGGAAACAAGGGATTTTGAGCAATGACCTTCTGAGAAACAAAAACATAATTTTGTTCACTGATGGCTTCAGAGCCAAAATTTTGCATGGTTTAACACTTAGCGCTAACCTGTGCTTTGTAACTTTGTCAGGCAACTCGCCGCCACGACACCTGGTAACGCAAGGCAGCCGCCGAGGGTTTGTAGACAGACATGGATCTTGCGCAGCAGCCGTCTCTTGCGGGCCACTCGACACTCCCTTAGCGCACTGCGTGCTCCCACAGACCCAGCAAAGAGACAATCGCACCCGAGAATCAAAGCCGCAGTCCTTGCACAAGCACACCCGGCAGCGGCACCGATACGCATCTCCACATTTCTGGTTTCCTCATTGTTTCCACGCACCACCACCACCACCACATTGACATGAACACGGGCTTCTCAACACCACAACAATAAACAATTGTAAAACCCGCTGCCTTGGGAAGGGGCATGGACGAGCATGAAAAGCAGATGTCTCAAACTCCTAGAATCCCAACACCCTTTTTCATTTACAGTGCCTCATAACTCCACAGTATCAAGCATTTTTGTTTCATTCATGAATTTGACCTCCACAAACTTTTTAAGTCAAGCAGTTCAAACAGAAATAAAGATGCATCTTTTCTACCTCTCTCAATCTCACATAGCTCAATGCACTCTGAATTTGGGACATGTGGGAGCACAGCCCCAGAAATACACGTCGCTTCAGCACTGTGTCAGAAAAAGCCTGGAACCAGCCAACTGTCTTCCCCAGCCCCTACGTCCTGCTACCACAGCAGTCGCTTTGCTGGTCCTTCTGCTCCCAGCCTGACAAAACAGCCTGCAAAACCCTGGAAGCAACACATGCGTGCTGCCACCTCCCCAACACCCCGATACGGGGACAAGTGCAGCGCGGCAGGACACGCAGCCCATGCGTTTGTACCACAAAAGCAGGGGCAGGCCGCTGCCCGTTAGCCAGATCCAGGAGGGCAGAGGTGCCAAATTAGTTTTACAGCTTTCTAGCGCCGAGATGTGTCTGGGGCCAGGGGACTTTTTGATGGACACATGGGAGCAACACTTGCAGCCTGCTTGAAAGGGTCATTTCCACATTTGAGGGCAGTGGCCGATGGGGGGGCCAGTGTCAGATCTGCAGTCTGGGGGCTGCTTGTTGGCAGGGGGGGGGACCCAGGCGCCTTTCTGGCTGTTTCATAGGGCCCACTGGGGGGGGGGGGGGGGGGGGGGGGCAGTTCTGAGGAACGCCAAGAGCAGCTAAACCCATTACTTGGTTGGGGGAGGTCGGGGGCAAGAGGGTTTGGGGGGAAAAGAGTTTAGGAGTGAGGGTGTTTTGGTGCAAGGAGGATTGGGGGTGGTGCTGTTCGGGGGCGATGCTGTTTGGAAGCAAGGGCATTTGGGAGTGAGGGAGACTGGAACAAAAGCAGTGGGGGTGAGGATGTTTGGGAGCAAGGGCTTTTGGAGGCAAGGACCCTTGAAGGTGAGGGTGTCTGAGGCTGAGGGCGCTGGGGGGCAAGAGCATTTAGGGGTAAGAGCATTTGGAGGGCAAAATCATGTGGGGGAGAAGGCATCTGGGGACAAGGGCGTTTGGCGGCTAGAGCGTTTGGGTGCGAGGGTGTTTTGGGGAGAGGTTCTCGGTGCCGTTGCCAGCTCCCGACCGCCTCCTCTGGTCCCCAGGCTCGCTCTGCGATGCGGCTCTCGGACATCGGGAGCAGGAGCCGCATCCAGCCCCCACCCCCCTCCCCCCCGGACGCCCATTTCGGGGCCTCTCGCTCCCCAGGAGCAGAGCCCCGCGAACGGGCAGGGGCAGCGGCAGAGCCCCCCCTTCCCCGGGCCGGGCAGCTGCCTGCGCCCGGCGGGGCACCGCGGCAGCGGGCGGGCGGGGGGCGCGGCAGGGCCGGCCGCGGGGGCGGAGCCGCCAGTCAGCGCCGGGAGCCGTGACCCCGGGGCGGGGAGGCGGCACCGCGGCCGCGGGGACGGGGCCGGGCTGCCCCTGCCCGGCGCAGCGAGGGGGGCGCGGCGAGCCCGGGGGCAGCGCGGCGGCGTGCACAGCCCGTGTCCCCCCCCGCGACACGCACAGACACACACACACACACACACGGCACGGCACGGCACGGCACGGCACCGGGCGGGGGGAGCCGGCTCGGCCCCCGCCCCACCGCCCGCCCGGGGAGGGCTGGGGCGCCGGTCCGGCCGCCGCAAGCTCCGCACTTACCCGGGCCGCGGCGAGGTGTCGGCGGGCGGGCTCCGGCAAGCCGCTACTGCGGGGGGCCGGGGGGGCCGGTTGGCTTTGGGGGGGGTTCCGTAATCCAACAGGCTTTGGGCTGCCAAATGTAAACACTCCGCCATGATTTCTTTGTTTAGATAATTGAACCTGCCTCCCTCTCCCTCGCCGACTCTCGCTCGCTTTTATTTATTTATTTCCCCCCCTCCCGTCATCATCATCATCATCATTATGGCTTGTGTGGGGTGTTTTTTTTTTTTTTTTAAGGGTTGTTATTTAGTAGCTGCATTTAACAACTGCTGGTTTTACAAATATAAATATATATATTGATGTATAAATACATGCATATGGGGGGGCGACGGGAGGCGTTAAGGAGAGGAAGTTGTTCCCGCTGGGTCTGCGGGTTGCGTCTCTTCCTCCCTGCTGCAGGCAGGGCCGGGGGGGGCCGGGGGAGGCCGGGGCCGGGGCCGGGGCCGGGCCGGCGGCGGGGGGGCGGCAGGGGGGCGGCAGGCCCGGGCGCAGCACCGCGCTCCCCCGCGCTCTCCCGCAGAAGGCAGGGTTTCCCTAAACGCATCGCCTGCGCCAGCGGGAGGGTAGCAGCGTGCCGTGGGGGAGATGGATGGAAACTTCCAGATTTAAGTTTCTTCACTGCATTTCCAGAAAATTCAAGCTCGACATGAAAGCAACCTTGTTGTTGTTGTTATTACTGAAGTCCCCATCAGGAAATACAGTCACAGTTTTGTTACAGGGAATTTAAAGGAAGTGTTAGCATGACTAAGAAACGTTTCGCTTGCATTCCTACTTTGGCAGCAGGTTTCCCCACTTGGAAATACCCACCAAGATATTTCCTATGTCAGTACTACCTGAAAAACACTTCGGTGCACTTCCTCAGTGTCCAGAAATCCCACTTCACAGGCCCTATCCCATCAGATCACAACTTCCCAGGAGTCCCGTGGAGTGCCCTGGGAGGGCGCAGGAGGCAGGTGTGGGGCCGAGCACGTCAGCCACCCCGCACGGACCTGGTGCCCCACATCTTCCACAGGGCATTCAAGGAGCTTTAGGCACCGCGGCACTCGGGAATTGTGTTGAAGACTCTAGAAAGTCTCCTTGGCTTGTATTTTGTTACTTTTTGTGTTAAGGAAGAGCACTGCCTCCCTCTCTCTCCTGACTACTTACTTAACCATCATTCATTTCTAGGTCTTCAAATGCTATGAAATGTACAGAGTTATCAAGAGTTATCTTTGCTGCTGCTGTGTAGAAAGCAATACCACAAAGACAATTTAAAAAATCATTATATAGAAAAATAAGGTGATTTACTTACAGTTATACAGTGAAGCTAAAATGCTTAGCAACAGCATGCCAATCATCAAGTTCCCAATGCATTTTCCCCTGAGACTGTTAGTACGATCACGATTGCCATTCCTAGAGCCAACTGCCTCTGCTTTGAAAATAAACCGACGACTTGTGCGTTATTGTACCTTAACTATTGTGTCTGCCTTTGGCAGAGGTCCTCATTCTGCAAAGGCATCGCCAGTTTGGACCCCCAAACCTCCACTAAGTCCCACTAATCCCTTGTAAAGCCATTGTTAGTTCTTGGGATAAGGATCTCCCTTTCTGTACAGTGAGCACAGAGAAAAATAACGGGAAAGGAGTATACGTATATATTACGCTGGCACGGACTCGTTCAGTCAAGAAGAATACAGGGTTGCGGTAGAAGTTACCATTTCAGAACTGCACAGTTATTTGTAAACTATTTCACAGTACAATCCTGGGAAGTTGTTTGGGCCATGGCCGTTAGGCAGAGCAGAGGAATGGCCAGGCAGGCCTCGAGCTGCTCTGAATAGCTTGCCTGCTCTCAGGCCGCCCCATGCAGTTTGACATCACTCCCGTATTCCTTCTTTTTTCACAGCGACCCCAGCCCTGCTGTCCTACTTTTTTCTTGTTCTTTTAAACAGAAGTTTGAGAATATTTCCTAGTTTTTACTTTCTCCTCTTCCCTCTCAAAGGTTATGCTGTTTGCTTATGATTCTATTTTTATTTCTCTGCCAGGATTTCATTGCAATCTCCCCTTTGTGGAATTTATAGTTGTGGCCATTTAAATTCATTTCAGGCTACAACTTGGCATAAAGGTTCGCAGCTTCTCAGCCAGATTTGAATTACTATATTTAATCTATACTCAGCTCTTAGGCTTTTTTTTTTTTTTTTAAATGAGAGTGAAGATAGAAATAATTTTGTTGTGGTTCCAAATGGTGGCATCATGCTGTACTGATTTCAGATCTTGTCTTCATTCCACTAACTTTTCAAAGGGACATGCCAGAGCATTTGAGACATGACTTTAGAAAGGTGTTGCTTTCCAGTCCTTTAAAAATGAATTATTTCAGCATAAAACTTTGTGAAAATTAGGCATTTGAATGCACAAGGGTATTTTTATTGTAGTCTTAGATACGGCTCACTGAACAGTGAAACCAGTTTTCATGTGATCTTAAAGAGGGCGAAAGTCTTGGTTATGCTTTGAAAAATAAGTTTTGCACAAATTTGTTTATTTTCTGTTATTAATTTTTGTGAATATTCAGGCAGTGCTGTGTTGGCCTGCACAGCTACAAGGAAGAGAGAATGACAAGCAGATTTTTATTAAACTAGATTACATTGGATAGCTTAAGTTTCCTTTCTCTATTCATCAATTTAAAAACCAAATGCAGTACTTCATCTAACATGAATTCCATTGTATAAGTTCAGCTGAGTAATTGCTCCAGGAATGCTCCTACCAAGTCAAACTTTTGTTTGCTCTGGGATTTTTATTATTCAACTTCTTTACTACCATGCCCAGCACAGTAGAACATGGCAAGGCTACTGGTAATATTAAATAAATGTAACCAAGATCATATTTTTTTATCGCAGCATATGCATATGTGATCCTATGATCGATCCTATAGTCTTTCAGTAACTGCTGGTTAGAGACACTGTGTCACCAGTCAGACTGGCCACCATTTTCCAGCCTCTGCTTCTCAGACAGTAATTCGCAGCTGTGGAAAGTTATGGAAAATCATACCAAACCAGCATAATAGTATTTCCTCTCGCTTCACAGAGCTGTTAATGATTTATTTTATAATTAGCTATTGTATCACACTACCATGTAATGAGCACAAGCGTAGAGGACCCTGTAGTACTGTTGAAAAAGGAATAAATGGCAGTCCCTGTCTCAAGAGCAAGGAGTCCAAAGTGCAGCAGATTCGTGACTGAGTAAATACTGACTGCACCTCTTACCTGTGCCGTCAGCAGCATGCTTACTGCGTGCTTTAGAAAAGGTTGGTAGATCTTAAGGAGGGGACTACTTACTGGCCTGAAAGGGGATGTAAGTAGAGGGACGGGTTGTGACATAAGGAGCAGAGGAGAAAGTGTGCAAAGACCTGTAATAAGAAGATCGTACTTGAGTATCTTGATGACCTAGTGTATGGAGTATCTCATTCTGGAAATGGGCACTGTAAAAGGCTATTTTGCAGATAAAGTTTGAAAGCATGCGGCAGGTTTTTAAAACTACAGAGAGAAGCTCAGATAAAGGGAATATTGACATTTTCCTCCATTCTTCTCATTTGAGGGTTAAGTATTTTTGCTAAAGTAACTAGTTGCTTTGCAAAGCTGTTTTCTACATTAGTTTACCTTCTCTGAGATTGCATTTGAAATGTGTGTGTAGAAAAGCACAGTGATGTGTAGACTGGGAGTATTTTAATCGATGCAATATGACAATGTATCCCCTAGTCATAAAATGGTTGCAATGTGAGAGCTATGTAATAAGCTGCACTGTTGTACAAGGGAGTAGAAAAAAGATCTTAAAAAACAGCAGTAAAAGTCTGTTGCCTAAAAAGAGAATATCCAGACCCTAAAATAAGGTTGAGATTAAATCTGTCAGCCTAAGAGCATGCATCTACTGGACCAAAAAGAAAAGACCCAGGTGCTGAGTTGCTTTTTTTGCGAGCAGATCCTTCCACTGTAAATGTGGGTAAAAGCAATTATGGAAGAAAATATGAAAAATAAAGTTTTCTTTGAGTGCTTTGCACCGAGTTAACAAATTGCTATTGCACAATAGTAACACTGCATTAATTATGTCACTATTTTTCCTTCGTGATAGATTATTGTTAGTAATTCATCACTGTAACATATTAATAGTGGTATTAGTTTTTAAACAGAACAATCATATTAGTAGCATACTTGTCATATTAGTGAAAATTAACAAAATGATGAAAAATTACTACCAAGGCTTTGGGGCTCTACCACTGCAAGGAAATAACTTTTTCCCAATCCAGCAGTTTTTCAATGAGCATATATTTTCTTGTAAAGATAAAGAGACTGTTTTATGGTGTTCTCTGTCCAAAAGCCAGGAGCCATTTGGAAATATTTATGCCATCCTTCTAATGCCAAATGTGTGTATTCTTTCATGATTCTAATACTGTATGTTCTGCCTTTTAAAAGCCTGAGTGCTGTCATTCACAACCCCTGGCATGAGGCTGTTTGAGGCCATTAACTCCCTTTTTCTTGGGGATTGTGAGTCCATACTGTCCAGCGTACTTCCAGAGTACAAAACAACTGCCCTTCTAAAGGATTAAGCTACATCTCCTACAGAGGCACTCATCTGTGAAGCTGCCTTACATGCCTCCAACCAGTCACTTGCATGATGATCTTGTTTGGGCTTTTTTGTTTGTTTGGAAAGCAGATACAGCTCCAGGCCTCTGCAAGCATGCTCCTCCCCACTTCATCCTGTTCTTTTGTATTTCCAGCATCGTCTTCTCTGGCATGGTATCTCTCGCTAATATAGAAAGATGATGTATGGATTGCCCTAACATCTCCAACAGTAACAACCTGAAGTAGGTAACAGGGTTGTGGAGTGGGATTTCCTGCTCCCTCCCTCATGATACATCTGGTGCCTCGGAATCAAGAAAAGATAAAACATTGCCCAACCCCTGAGAATCCTGTTTGGAACTGGAGTCACTGGTTTTGCCTGCTGCTTTGTGAAACCAGGAGGCAAATCTCCAACGCCTCATCTGTTTAAAAGCCAGCAAAACACAACATTTTCCCCATTTATGCAACTACTTTGGGTTGGCTGTTTTATAATTTACAAAGTTTCTTTGGCTTACATCTGCTCATTTAATGGAAGACATGAATAGCTTTCATTTGATTAATAACAGAATGTCACACTGGAAAAATAAGTATTTATTGCCAAGCAATAGGCCACAATGAAACCAAGGGTCAAATTGGACATGCCTTTTATTCAATAATCAGCTGAACCCAGTCAGTCAAATGCAAATGAAATGGTAAATTATTGAGCTTTCAGAATGACCAAAAAGTAGCCTTTATATTCAGGGCTTGTCTCTGTGCAAGATTGCTTCCTTTGAACATGTGATTCACCAGTGGAAGTATTTTGGGGGTTTAGAAGCACAATCAGAAGGAGGATTCCCAGTATCTGTGTAACAATCCTCAGTCTGTTAGTGACTTCAGCTAAAACACCTCTAGACAAAACCACTACTACCATAAGCTGGAACCATCCTAGGGGAGTCAGCTGAACGTGACTGCACCAACCGCAAATGTGACCCACACATACAAGAGGGTTAATAACAATGACCCTATTGCAAAGATTAATTAATGCTTATAAAAAGCTTTTATTCTCTAAACCGCTATTGTATTAGCCAGGGCACAGCATCTCTGTGAGCAAAAGCATGTGCAACTGTGACACCTAGGCTGTGCTTTGATGAAAAAAGTTCCTCGGGAAACATCCATACTGACGTTGGGACCAGCTTTATAATGACCCCGAAGTCCATATCCACTGACCATCTGCCCTGAAAGCCTCTCAGCTTCTCCCTTGGCAACAAGTCTGTCTAGGATTGGAAGTGCTGCTTGAGCTCCCCGATCGCAGCTGGGGCTGGCCCCTCTCCCCACCTTTCCCGTTCATGCGTGTAGAACTCACCTAGGCACGGCACAGCTCACACACGGGGCCGCAATGTCAGCCAGTGCCGGTCCCTGGACCCCCTGCGCTGGAGTTCCCTTCTTTGGTACTCAGCTGCTTCTCTGGATTTTTCTTAACAGCAGACAAGCCATGGGGAGAAGCAGGTGGCTTAGATGACCTCCCCCTGGTATGTAAACAACAGCAGAGAAGTAAAGTTGGTATTTTACTGTCTCTTTTCTGAAATTTAATTTTTCAAATCATTCTAAGCTCTTAAGGTGGTGTGCAAAAGACGGCTGCAAGCAGCTGGAGCACTTCAAAATGAAAATCTCCCCAGGAATGTTTATAAAGTTGTGCATGTATTGTGGCACTGATTTTAATACAAAACATTAGATTGACATCCGATCTACACATAACATGCATTTGACTGACGTGGGCATTTATTATACATTGATGTGACATATGCCAAGCATAACAACAGCTCTGACTGACAACACAGCGAAAAAGGACTTGTGTTATTCATGTTCTATTCAGAACGTTTCCATCCTTCCCTATTTAGTTGTAATAATTGTGCTACTCATATGAGAAGATATTTTTGGAGTAATACAGCACAGCAAATTGGCCCAAGTGGCACTTAAGTCCACAGCAGAAAGAGCAAGAGGTCTTTTTAGTCTCTAAGCATTTAGAAAAGATAACATAACTAGGGCTCCAGTGAATTGGAGTTGTCAAAATTCACACCTAAGAGAAAGGGGGTGTTGGGCCTGTTGCCAGGAAACAGCATCTGGTATCACATTTCTAAAAGGATGCATGCATATGAATGCAAGTGGGAGCTGCAGCATGATAAATCTATCACAGAAATTGCACCTCCTCACGGCTGCGTTGTGGCACCCGCCCATACGAACTTCCTTGCCCTGATTCCTTAACAATACTTTACTCAACTGCCAGAGGCATGCAGGCAGTCATTTGCAGGACCAGTTACAGGTTCATCTTCCCAGTGTGGCCAGCGCTACAGACTATGTCCAGGGCCAGCAAGCAAGCTTGACCACTCTTCATAATATTAACTGCTTGCACAATATTTAACTTGCTTCCTGGCTCAGCTCTGAGGCCGCACCTGGACGTGGTTTGGGGGATAGCACATGGAAGGAGCCACTCCCACAAGGCTGTGAGGACAAGGCTGCACTTAAACTCGCCTCCCACCACTCTTCACAGTCCTCCAGCACTGTCCCAGCAGGCTTTTAACCTCTAGTATTTTCTACACCCTGGCAACAAGCTCTCACAGTGTTTCAGTTCCTGTGAACAAAGGCACACACACGCGCACACATGAAAAATTCTGTTGTATGGACATGGGGACATTACACAGAGCTCAGAGGAGACGCAGGGTCAAGTGCTATGCACTGTGGTCATACCCAGCTAATCCACCTTGCCCTTAGGGCCAGAAGACATATCTGTCCCTGCTTTATTGAGAGGGAATACATATGGACCTAGAAGATGGAAGAGAATAGAAGGGAGTAATACTGGAAGTATTACCCATGATCCAGGGCACTGAAATAGGTTGGCAGTGGAGATTAGAAATATTCACTCTAATTTTTCCAAGACTGCTGAGTTTCTTCGTAGGACAGAAATCTCCACAACATATTTTGGTAGAGCCAGGGAAAATCTTTACTGGAAATTCCAGTCCCTGGGCAGGCTCTCCACTCCTAGTGATGGTGTGAGCAGATGACCAAGGACTGTGAGAACATCTCGTGTCCTGACAAGATGCCCAGGACTGTTTTATGATGTAATGCTGTAATTGTAATAATTAATATTGAATGAACAGTATATTACTGAGTTTTCATAAGTATACAGACACACAAATAACTTGCTAGTTCACCAAATTATGAAGCACGCTTATTCAAGCAGTAAAAACTAAATAAATAACAGGATATTATTCTGGGCACCCATTCTACCAATGACATCAGCACAGCTTTCACAGACTCCATATACACACAGTGCAGGCCCAACTTAAGAGCTCTTTTTTAGACAGAATTTCTGTTCACTCAGTATGGGCCGTAATGCAGAAAATGAAGCCATTTTCTTCTTTTTTTTTTTTTTCATTAATTCCCAGCAATATCTTTCTTTGTTCTAAAGTTTAAGTGATTTTCCCAACCAGATTATACTTCTTAGGTACGTAAATCTGTTAAAGTACCTGACGTCATTTAAATTGAGGTGGAAAAGGAGATTTAGGAACTGACAATGTAAAGGTCCTTCCCTGAAGAAAGAAAGAATTTCTTTTTTTAAACACAGTGTCTCCCCCACCTCCCCACTTAAGAGAATAGCTGTTGTATGGTAAAAGCAGGTCATGAAAAGTTTTAATTGTCCAGGTAGGTGTTAGTCCAGGGTAAAAGAGAGGAAAATCTGGTTGAGGGAGATATACAATAAGTTAATGTTCCCACAAATTATTTTTTGCCTTGTATTTAAAAGGCCTTTTATGTCAGACGGCCTTTGGCACTGTAACTGTTCTGTGGATAAGTAGCAAATTCATTTTACAGAATGTCAATCCTGTGTCTCTACATGACTGTTATATTCATTTTTAAGTAAGGCCTTGGCATGCCATTTTGTTTTATTTATGGTCATATTACTAATTTTAATTACATTAACCTTGTATATTTGCAATCTTTTAAACTGTGTTTTGTAACAAAGCACCTGGGTACTCTTGGGCAGCAAGCAGTGTACAGGCACATTTCCTGAATAGAGAATTCATCATATATTATGATTATTTACATTACACCTGAAGTTTATCAGAATATTAGGCTTTTTTATGGTCTTATTTACGCTAGTATTAACAGGAATAGTTCTTTCAAACTAAAGGAGTTTTGAGTGGCGAATCATTGCTTTATGTTAGAATCTGTCAATACTTGAATAGGACAGTATTGCATTCCAAGCTGGAAGGCATTGCTTTCTATAGGGTCATCACTGCTAATATATAAATTTCATGCTAGTAATTACCAGACCAATGCTGGTCTTTTCTAGTTTTCTGCAAGTGAAAACGATCTCTGCTTTATGAATAGCAGTAGTGTTGCTGTTGAAAGGTGACAGAAAACTATGCCGTAACTTAACAACTCCTTGAATATGGTAAAATGAATTCCTGCCACTTACGTGACTGTTACAGAACAGATGAGCAAGCAAACAATAATTTGGGGCAACAAAATCTAACTATAAAGATGACTTAAATTTCTGCAGAGATAAAAAATAACTTATGAAAATATTTTTGAAAAGAGAAGTTTTAGCTGAAAGTAAAGACAGCAAATACATTTTTATGATAAGATTTCAGTTCTTCCCTGCAGCAGTCTGCTAATCTCTTGGCCAAGAAAATCTAGTCTAGTATAAATCTTACACATTCAAAGGGGCTACAGACTCTAATCAATTTTGGTTTAAACTTACAGTGTTCTCAAATTAAGTTTGCTATGAAGAATAGGTAATATACATTAAGAGCATCCCTTTGGATGTGTTTCTGAGGGCTTATTCTGTTCCACTGAGGTCAGTTAAGAGCTTTTCGACTGATTTCTGGACATACAAGTTTAAACTGGATCATCCAGAAGACTGCTAAATATTTTTTTGCACTTTTAAACTACAGAAGCAAAGTAGTTTATTTGCTTGGTACTGCTGTTCAACTGTTTTAGGATTCAGTCCTGTAAGGACTGATTTCTTTGAATGCTATTTTCTGTGTTGCTCATTACGTTCTAGGATCAACTGTCTTACTAGAAGATTCCTAAGACTGATTTGAGAATACACTTAATATAAAAACCTAAAAGGAAATTTTATCATAGAATTTCCCTCTACAGTGCAGTGCATGGAGCTGTTGTCATGTGCCAGTTAATTGTAACAGTTAAATATTCTCTCTTTATTCCACATATTTACCCACAAGAAACTTCTGCAGTTATAGATATCAAAGATCTCATATCATCTGAAGAGATTTGTTTTCAATGTTAAATATGCATTGCAAAATAATAGGTGCATTGCAATTATAAGAAATGCCCAATGTTTACTTTACATAATGCATTTAATAAAATATCTGGAAGTAATTAGGAACTTTTTAAATACACTGCTTTCTTGCTAATTGTCAGCAATGATCCCTATCACTTACTATTGAGAAGCAGGTCAATTATTTTTTAGTGCCTATGAAAATCGCAATTTAGAACTGGGAGCATGTCAAGAAGTTACATGTTGTTATGGTGAGCAAATACATTTCCTTGTAGGCCTGTTCAATGTAAACAGTAGTGGAGTGTAGTTTACATATCTTATTCTACATAGATGTTTTTATAGCCTGCTGTGAGGTTTTTTTAATTGTACCTACAATAATATTATTATCAAGATCCTTTTAATGAATTAGAATAATTCACATTAATTATAAACATTTTTTCTTTAAACCAGCCTTTCTTTTGCCTTCCATGTCTGTTGCTTTAAATTTTCTGAGATTCAGGTTTGTATAGACAAGCCATATTTTCAGGTCTTTCCTCTGTTTTGTGTTTCTTGGGCTGGTTTTGTCTAACACGGTTAAGGATGTCAGAAGCAGTATGTATTCAGGCCATTAGTTTGGCAACTGCACAAAAGGCCACCATTTGAGAGCTGGTCTGTGCCAGGGTCAGCGGAGTTCAGGTATGCTGCAGAGACAGGGTATTCCCGTAGAATGGGGAGATGAGATTTGTGATGACCTGTTCCATGGCCTGGTGAAAGTAATAGAAAGCTCGTACCGCACAACTGCACTCTGCAGGCTGATGTATACAGTGGGAGTAGTGCCGTCCTCAAAAGAGACTGCTGTTTACCTGCTCTTCACCTAAAGCATTTCCAGCATCTAGATGCTTCAGGGAAATGGGGGAAAAGGTGTTTCTTGGAGAAGGTAAAAAAATAAGCTTCCAGAGGGTACAGAAGAGCTTCAAATTCCAGGGGGAATTAGATGCTAGGAAGCAAGACTATCCCAAAGTGGATAAAGCTGTGTGCTAAATCCCACCATCTCCCTCAGCTCTCATATCAGCACAACTAAAAGTATATAGGCATGCTAAGATTTTATATCAATGTGATGCTCATGAAAATGAGAGATTAACAACAGTGCAACATGATGAACCCTCAAATCAACATCGTGTTTGAAGAGGTATTATTATGCCATGTGTGGCTTCTCTAAAATATTAATAAGCGGAGATGCATGAAAACGCTGCAAAACAGAAAAACCCGATGGCGAGTGGATTGCAAGAGGCCACAAATAAATGCAAGCTTTGCTATTCCAGTTACCTTGATTTCCTCTGGAAAAACAGTACATATGCAAAAAAATCAGCTCTCCAAAGAACCTTCTTATACACGTCAAAGAAAACTGCCTTTCAAATAATGTTTTGGGTACGCCGCTTAGAACTGTCAGTACAAGTTTGCAATTGAGAACTTAAGCCTCTGGTTTATTTGTATAAACTTCTTTTTGTTTTAAATCTGTCCAATGCTTAACATAAGTTCAGGTCACTCTGAAAAATCGAATGTGCTCTTACTTATTCAGAGTCATTAATACTGAAAAAATGTGCATATAAAGACAAATTTTTTGATGCTCTGTTGCACAAGAGAAATTTAAGATCTTAAGACCTAGAATCGTTCTCCTACTAACCTGCAGGTTGTGGCTGCCTTGATCAAACACCGGAGAGGGGGCACATATTAACGAGTGCGATTTGTAAGACAGACTGGTAAGAGACAGCCTACAACTTTGGCTTTTGCAGGCTGAAATGCAGAATATTTAAAGTCTCACACACAGCTCTGCAGCAAACTTCTGTCCCTTTGCAATGCTCAGAAGATCCCATTATATGGTTGTGCCTGCACAAAAAATCACACATTATGTGGAAATTCACTGTCGTCGTGTTGTGTGTCCAAATGGGGACTCATTAGGCAATCGGAGTTAATTTAATGTATAACTTTAGGTAGGGTTTAGCTTTTATGTTTTACTCTTGGAAATTCTAGTTCCTCTAACCCCTATGTCTTAATCAGATACTTAATCAAAAGTAGTCCTCTATCCAGCCACAGACTACGTGTGGCATGCTAGAAGCACTGTCCTATGGTTGGTACTGTCAAATAAATTCAGTCATTTGGGAAAGAGCATTCAGGAGGGTGGTAAACTTTCCGGATAGCAAAGAATTATTTAGGTTAGTCGCCACTACAGAACACTGCAAAGATGTTCAATGAGACCTAATAAGCCTGCACAATGGCAGCCAAATTCAGCATTGACAAATATGAAAATACATATTGGAAGGAACAGATTGAATTGCTCATGCACATTGCTGGGTTCTAAATTAACTGTAACAACTTGGGAAAAAGACCTGGGGGTCACTGTGGGCAGCTCAATTAAACATCTGATCAATGAACAGCGGAGGTTAAAAAAGCAAACAAAATGTGAGCATGAATAAAGAATGGGATGGAAAACAATGACAATATTGTAATTGTGCAATTATACACATTGTTGGCACACTTTCCCTGAATACAGTATTCATTTCTGGTCATGCCATCTTAAAATACATAGTGGAAATAGAAGAAGCCCAAAGTTAGGCAACAGAAGGGAACAGAGACAAGGAGAAACTTCCATATTAAGAGAGATTTAAAAGATGAGAACTGTTCAGTTGAAAGAGGAAATTAATAAGTGGGGACATGATAGAGAGATATAAAATAATTAATGGTATGGAGAAGGTCAATTGGGTGCTCCTATTTACTCTTCCCCATAATGTAAGAACAAAGTGACATCCATTAAATTGAAAAGAAACAAATTTAAAACTGATAAAAAGAAATACTTTTTTACACAATGCATAATTAGCCTGTTGAACTCACTGCAACAAGCTATCATTATGCCCAAGAGCTTAGCAGGATTCAAAAAGGATTATACACTTATTTGGATAATGAGAGTGCCCAGGGATACCTTAGATAGGATAAAAATGGTTGGGGGTGGAGATATATGAACCCTCATGCTTCAGGGCATAAACCAATCATTAGCTGTCTGGGATTAGGAAGAAACTTCCCCTACGAGCAAATTATTCAATAATTGTCCATTATGGGTTTTCCTGCAAATGCCACTGAAGGAAGCATCTGGTCCTGGCCACTTACTGTAGAGACAGGGCGTTGGACCGCTGATGTGATCCAGTACGGTGTCTCCTATTTACATTTCCCAGATTGTCATATGCATTTGCCGTGAGCCTCGGAAAGCCACCTCTGTACCAAAAGGGATAGTTCTGTCTGTTCTGTGACCTCCTTGCTGCATGGCCGTTACTGAATATTTATTTATGTGTTTATTTGTGATACAGACAGGACAGGATGAAGTTTCGTCTTTCAGAGAGGAGAGATTTTTCATTTTAAATGCATGCATGGCTTGCGCTGAGCCGTCTAATGCTAACATGTGATAGTATTTTGTCTTTCAAAGTTTTGTAAAGCCTTTTGTGAGATTCACTGATAGTCAAAATAGCATGCGAGTCTACTGAAGTATTATTAAATCTATTTTGTTTTTTGTTTTGTTCCTTCTGATAGTTCCCTTGACAAATTTTTCTCTTTTTTCCACCTTCTCCGCAAGTGGGAAATACATCCTGATACAAAGTCTTAAGGAAACAGTATTCCAAGTCTTCTATTGTACTAGTCCTATAGCAGTCTAGGTTAGATTCTCCAATAAAGGTACATCAATTTACCTGTCCTGGAAAATCAGTGAGATATTCTAAGTTACTTTCTGGGGGTGCTTTGACCATAGCAAAGTCAAGTAAAACCCACCAATTTTTCCTACTGTGTAATATATTAAAAATTAGATGCCATTGAGATGCTTTTGCATTTATTTTCATTTTATGGTTTGTTCTCTGCCATCCATTTACCCTGTTTTTAATTCATTCACTGTATCTTATGATCAAGTTTTACTATTACTATCTAGTTTTACTATTTTACTATTACTATCTAGGTTTTTTTACTATTACTTTTTTTTCTACTACTACTATCTACTATTTTACTATTACTATATAGTTTGACTATTACTGTTATTTACTATCAAGTTTTACTATACCATTTTACTACATGAAATGCCGCAACAAAGAATGTCAGATGAAAATACAATTTCTGCTTTAAACCAATCAGAAGAGCATGCATACACATAATGCAGAACTGGTACAATTATTCTGGAATATCCCTTTCACGCATTTGTGACTTACCAACCAACCTCTGTGCCTGAAACTCTTTTCTACATACTTGTTTACCCACGGATAGTGCTGATAAGATCCAGTAGGGTCAATTAATCACCAAATGCAACCTAACATGCCTTTGCTTAGTATATTTAATTGTCAGGACACGACTTCATTATTAGTTCTTACAGTACTGTGACCGGGCAATGTTGAAAGCAAGAGGATAACAATGCTTCAAAGACAAACTGTTTGTGGAGAAAGGAGTCATCAGTGCAGAAAATAAACCAAGGTAGATTAATTTGAGGGAGTAAATTCTTAAACTCAATGGAAAAACAACTTTAAAACATGTAATTGTTTCATTATGCTGCATAAAAATCATCCTTAAACCACACAATTATAATACTATTTTCCACACAAGAACTATGTAAATGTATTTAAATCCAGTTTGTGGAAAACAGACACAATGACTACTTGTAATGGTGGAATAGCTTTTATGTTTTAAAACCAACAGAATGTTTACAAGCTTTGTAAGCTTGCTTGGAGTTTTGAAAATTTGGAATAAGGTTTTCATACTAAAAAAATTGTTTTCCTCACATGTAACTTCTTAGTCTGCAGTATGTGTGTGTGTGTTTTAATAATACATTTACCTTAAATAATATTAGCAATCAATCCCATTTTGAAACTTTAGGAGCCCTTAGGAGATATACCCAGCGTTTATCAATCTACAAGTAGCAGATGCAATTTCAGATGGAATATAACGGAGAAAATGAATGATGAAGTTAAATGCAAGGAGCAGCATTTCCAGAAAGCCTCATGTATAATGACAACCAAGTTGGAAGCATAGTTTTAGAAAACTATATTCAGGGATACCAGCTGGACTGACTTAACAAGTAGTTTACAAGATTAATACTAGAAACTTTGTAAGTCTTCAGTCTGAATTCAGCCCAAGTTAGCAGTGACCAAAAGGAGTTACTATCTAACAACTCTGTCGGCGGCCTAGATGAAGTGAGTTTTCTGGGTTTGGTCCAATTCCTATCACCCAAGTGTTCAGGCCACAGAAATTACCATTCTGAGTGATACTGGTTAGCATCCTTTTTGGCAAGTCTCAAATAGCTACGTATTGACTTCAGCACGGAGAATGAACAATGCTGTCAGCCCCATGTGGGCTTCCTCTGGGTCATGTTGGAGGCTCTGCGGAAGTGAACATAGCTGCTGCCTATGCTCTATCAATTTACAGATAAATGGAGGTCATCAGCCTCTACAGATGCCAATCAGTGCCTTTTCTGAGTGTAGATTTCACATTTACAGCTGTGTTTCCTGGCTCCTAAAAGCCCTAAACTGTTGGAGGACTTCAAGTATTCATATGAGCAAAATATTGCAGAGAGTAATACAGCCAATATGAAATAAGTAAACATTTCTTATATGTTTCTTTGAAAAAGGCTTCATAACCACTGTTGAATGTCCTTTGCTGAAATTGCTGAAGCATTAGCCAATACGGTCCTCAAAGGGGTTTCTGTTGTAGAAGTCTTAGGTCTCTGCCTGTTATGGGGCACAAATGATGCTGGTATTGGGACTGCTTTTACAGCAAGGATGCAGTAAGTGAATGTCATTTCAGTGTAGTTTCAGAACAGTGTTTTTAACACTTCCACTCGGGAGTTCATCCTTCAGATGAGTCCTCCCATAAGTTCAGGCCCATCTTTAATGCATACTTGCCCCAGCCTAAGCTACTGATTTTGTTGGCATTGGCATTGGCTAAGATTTTTCTTGAAAGACACTCCGCCCCCTGATCACCACTCATGCAGCCCTGAGAGGTCTCTTGTGACAGCTGAGAATCAGGGACATTGTCTGGTGGTGGTTTTTAGATTCTTTCCCAACAGCTTTTGTATGAAATGAGAATGTACAATTAAATGTATTAGAATAGATATAGAAAGAGAATCGCATATAAGGGACCTGCAGATGCACTGTACAAGACCATATTAAAAAAGTAGTCACATAAAGACTCATTGCTACAGCATATTTTCTTCATTATTTCTGCCTCATCATATGTGAAACTATATTAGTATAATGAAGTGAGAAATAGTAGGATATTGGATATTATATTTCCTGCCTAGCAGTTTTAGAGAATTTAGCTCAAGGCAAGAGAAAATGCAGCCTTTCTGCCCTGAAGAATAAACAAAAACCTGTTACAGAAATAAAAGTGTCAGTAAGAAATCAGGTGGTCTCTCCACATGCATCAGTGCATTTCTTACCAGAGCTTTATAGAGAACTGCTTAGGGTTTAGTTCGGTTTGGCTTGTTTTAGAAATACTCATGCTTCTTACACCAGGCTATGTACTTACATATATCTTCCCTCTTTATAAAGAATGGAGATATTTGGGATATTGAATAATCAGGCTGCCATTCATCACACTTGAATGTCAGAGGAGTGGGGCACTGCAAAGCTCCCTGCTTCAAGACTTCAGGTCCCCTAGATCCCAATTAAGAAAAAAATTATTTCTTTTCCTCTCTTTTCATCCCCCATGCTTTATTTTCTTATTCCATATGTAAGATATCCGATGTTTCAAAAATTGCTGTTTCTCTTCTTCTTCTCTCTTATCTGTGTTCTCTTTGGTGTGCCATTAGTCAGTCTTCAAAGAAGTACTTCTTCTTCCTCCATGCAAATAGGAAATTCTTCACAGTCTTGTCTGTCAGCTATTTTGCTTGCTTAAGTAGACAAAGAAAGCTTATGCTATCAGGAAGAGGAGAATCCCAAAGCTACAGATACCAACATTCGCATTTAGCAGTAGAAAGATACAGGTATCCAACCTTAAACTTGCAACCATTTTATGGTAACAGAGCTAGATGTCAGTTATAGAGGTTTCTGGCTTTCCTGATGGTGAAAGTATTCTAGTTTTACAGGAACACAATACCAGATTTATTTAAAAGGACTTTATGGTTGTTAGAAAACAGACTTATTCAAGCATTTGGGGGTCTACATGGAGCTGCTCATTTGTGATTTAGTAAATATGCAAAGCTATATGAAGTAAATGGAACTCTTCAGAAAGATAGAGCATACAGTATAACAGTGTGTGTATATATATATATGTACACTTATATTACATATATATGGCATGAGATACAGCATCACAGACACCATAGCAGCCATTCACCTATATCATAAGCAAGAGGAACCAAATTACTAAATTACTGATAATTGCACAATTCTAGAAAGTTATATACTAAGAAAAATGAAAGTTACGAACTAGCAGAGGAGCCAGCATTGCTGGGATGGATCTTAGCAGACAGAAGTCCTGCTTCTACCAAAGACATCTTGCATTCTTTTTACATAAGCTATTTTAACATATAGCACTGGTGTAAACTATGTACAGCAGACTTATTCACTTAATAGGTTCAGGTCAGAGAGTTATTGTATTTCAGCAGCTGGTGTTCAGAGATTTTGTAATTTATGAAGCTTATTATTTTACAAGGTATTTGTTTAAAATGTCACTTTTCCCTTTACCAGGCCTTAGCAATAAAACAAAAATCTTATCAAAACGGTGGAACTTCACAGAACTTTCCACATTATTGTGCAGTAGTCCATAAAATTAGACAAAATATCTAAAAATAAAATTTTCCAAAAAGTATAGTCTTAAAGGAAAAATAATGCTATTGCCCTGAAAAAAACAAAAAGAGAAACGTTGAGTGGGAGACTGGTGAAAAAAACCCCAGAAATTTTAAAAGACCGGATGACCTAATACATTGTGTAAACCAGCAAGAAGTAACAATTAAATACCTAGCCAGCATCTCATGAGTGAAGCACAATATAAAGTTGCATTGCAATCTGCCTACTTGATCTTTTGGAACGAGTTGCTCCTGGTCTTCTGCAAAAAGAATTGTAAAGAGCTGATATTGAAATAGCCTTTGAGCGCGGTATGTCCTAAAGGAGGCAGGAAGACGTCATAGTTTCAGCAAGGACTCTGCATCTCGTGCATTGGCCTTAGAGACAAGCCTGCTGCACTCTTTAAAAAGGTGTGACTCCCATTAGCTTAGCAAGCACAATGCTTTTCATTATAATGATACTCGCTTCCCATTTTCACCCCTCCAGGCAAAGCAGCTCTGCGCAGTTCCAGAGGACAGGGCTGTACCTCCCAGGAAGGATCTAACACCTCTGCTGTAGCCTTGTAAAGAAGCATGATGCTGATTAGAACCTGAATGCTCTTTGTTTTAACCTTTCTTCAGGTGAGACCATTCGAATATTCTTAAATGTGCATTGCTTCCAAAAGCTGATTGTGAGCTTCATCAAATGCACTTCCTTTCTCCTAGATCTTGGGCTTGGATGAGTCAAGGCAGTGTACCTATAAAGGTACACAGGCATAAGTCGAGCCCTTTAATTTGAAAGCTCACAGTTGGAAGTAAGTATATGGTACTCAGAAGTCAGTAAGGCGAGTAGCCCATGTCAGAGATTGTAGTGAGGCGATTTTATTCCACTTCCACGTGAAGGTATTGTACTCCCAGTGTAACCTGCAAAGAGATGTCCCTCCAGCAGTGGTGTTGAAGAGCTGCTCTATGACATCAAGTGCAATCCTTTTGCTACAACCGCACGTACAAAAAAAGGCCTCCAAACAAACAGAAGAGCTAATAAGTATTGTCACGGTACCCTGTGACCCCCAGTATTGCTCAGACAGTAGAGGGCTAGATACTGTAATTCAATGTTGCTTTGAACAGAGCCCTTCTGCTCCACCATTCCTAACAGCCCTACTTTCCCCAAGTGGAAGGGAACAGAAAATGCTTGCAGCTTAGAGATAGCTTCATTCTTTTTTTGTCTCTGGACCATGATGCCCACCCAAGCTGCTCTGTGAACCTGGACTCCTTCAAAATTGCCTACTGATCTCTGAAATTTCCTCCTTCTTTCCCAGTCCTCTCTGCCCTTCGAAAAGGGAGATCCAGCAGTTGCTGGATCTCCTCTACTTCACTTTCCTACTGCCAGATACTTGCCCCCCTCCCCGACTCCAATTCAGACTGCTACAGTAAGACAGGAGGGCTGACAAGAGTTCCCATTGCATGGAATGGAGAACTGCAATCACTGGCATAACTTAGGGCAACTTAAGATCAAACAGGGGCTGTTCTTGCAGCTGGAAACCACAAAGGAGTGCTTCTATAATGTTGCTTTTCCTCTACCATTTCTTCTACTGAAGTAATACCAGAATACCCTCGTCCAAAGACTTCCCACTTCTTGCTGCTTGAGGACATGTTTGTGCTATTAGAGAAAAGGAAAATTACCCTAATGAAGGCCAGGTTCCAGCCCTGCATGTCTAACTTCTTTAATTGACATTAAAGCAGTTGCATATCTTTCTTACCAACTACCATTTACTTTCATTTCACCCTGTTACAAACAGTTTCCTCTGTATTACAGCAGAGCTAGTAGTTACTTCACTGTTTGGATCTGTTGCTTGCAGTTCCTTGGTGAATTTACAACATACATGGTACCAAAATCACTTTGTTTTACCTTATAGGCCCAACTAAATCACTTTCAGCAAATTTCCCAGTAGAGATACCAGTCTACTCTATTTTTTAATTCTGTCCAAAGGAGGATACTACTTCAGCAGTTGTCACCAAACTCCATGCTTTGCATGTATCTCAGAAAGCAAACTTATGCTAGGGGTCAGATGATCAGTTTTGCTGGAAAAAGCGATTTAGCCTTCAGCTAAGGCTTCTTTTCTATCAAGAGCTCTACTGTGAACTGTGTTTTCTGATAACTTTTCAAATTGTTTTATATGACATTTCTGTACTTTCTTCCTAACACAATAATTCTGTCTTTGTTTCAGGGATAAGGGCTGTAATATATTCTCATGTTTGCCACAGAGCAAGCACAGATTTATCTAAGATATGACAACCAGCATGCTTTCTTATCTACAAAGAGGGTCATCTGTTGTGCTTAAGAATATGGTGCAAATGATTGTACCAGTATATTGCTAATGCTTAAATCCACATTTCTATGTAAAATTAATTTTCTCTTTTGTCTGTAGTTGCAACTTGGAACACTTTCCTTATATGCACTATAAAATGTTAATAGCAAAATTTAGTGTGACTTTATGACTGTAGTGTCATTTTTCTCAGCTTGATCAGCTCTTTCAAATGGCATCATTATGATCAAAGTTGTTTACAGTAATAAAGCAAGAATAGTTCCAATAAAATAGTAGGTGCCTTTACAGTTAAAGAGTAGCTGGCATTTAAGAACACAGCAGCTACTCATTCTGTGGGTGCAGAATCATAGAAGTCCACAATATAATAGAGTTAATGCATGTAATTACAAGATTGCCTCCCTGAGGATTTGAGGGCATTGAAAGAGACAACAGGAAATACATTATGAATCTGAGAGGGGGAAAGTAGCAAAATTGCATATATTGACGACAGAAGGAGAAACAACTATGCATTGAAGCTTTGAAGTCTCCAAAATTGTGGATTATTCTAATGCAACATCATTCTTCACCAGTAATTTGTCACCTGTTATTGACTTACGAGAATAAAATGGTGACACTTTAAATTAAGGTACACTTATAAATATTTTACTAATGTTACATGATTAATAGAAATTACTTTAAAACTAAATTATTGTAGGTATGCTTTAACATGTGGGAACACATATGGATGATGTTTCAAAAGATGTTTAATAAATGATGTTCTAACTACCAGCTATAAACATTAATACTCTGGGACATATGAAATCATTTATAAACCATGGGTCTCTATAAAATCTTTAAAGAAACTTTGTAGCAGTAAGAAAATAATCAGCAATGGTGATTTACACCTACTTTACCCCACATAAAGCATAAAGCTGAAGGCTGGGAAAGCGGGACTCGAGGAATCTAATGTGAGTGAGATCTCACAGGATCAATTACTGACTGGGAATATCACGGTTACAGTAATGTGTTAGGTGAAATTCCAGGTCAGCAGTTGCAGTGAATAAGATAATACAGAAAATAACGAACATTTGTTCAGTGGAGGGAAGAAGAAAGATCAATGATTCTTTAGTGAAGCACTGCCCAGTACTCCAGAAGACACGGGATCAATGCTCAGCTCTGCCACATACAACTTGTGTGACCTCAGGTGAATTACCTATACCTTGCTTGTCGGAAACATGTGATACCATCCCTATTCACAGCGGTTTTAAGCACTGACTTCAAACAGATTTAAGCATAGGCTTAAAAGATGAGCTAGAGCTATTTTTCTAAATCAAGACCTTCAACTCTAGGATTCAGCATCCAGGCTGTAAAATGAGATTAATAATACTTTCTTTTCTGCCTCTTTTAGTTACCTGTACAGTATGTCAAGGCCCTGCATGTACCAACGGTCTCTACAGCCTCTTTCCCCCATGTCTAAAGTCAGCTTTGATATGGTACAGCTGTGTAACCTTGCATCCGACTGCTGGGAAAACAGCGAAGTTGTGAGAAAAAGCTGCAACAAACCTCACAGTGGGCCTCTGCCCCTTGGCTTGTAAGCTGCATTTAAGCTTTGACCATCTCACTTGGCCCTCCTCCAATTTCAAAGCCGCATCAGGACAATAATAAGTGATATTTGCTTGGTTAACAGTGGTAACTGGCAAAGTTTGGATCAAGGTTAAACAAGTGAAAACTCACTTCGAACATTCATACCCTTGGTAATAATTTATTAGCAAAGGTTTTACCTGGGACAGTAACAAGTAAATCCCAGACTGATCATTGCTCTCCTACAATGAAGTCTAGTAGCAGTACTGATTCCGTTTGAAGGCTGTACTTTAAGATTGCAGGTCCCTGACAGAGAACTGAGGATGTGATTGATTTACATGACACTGTTTTAACTGAGAACACCGTAAAATAATTCAAAACCAGTTTGACATCTTGGAAGACAGCCTTATATTAAGAAACGTCAAGATTGTAGAGCACAGAAAGAGAAGCCCGTGATATATTTTTTCAATGAATACCAGGAGTGGTAGGGATGCATACCTATAAAACTCCTGAACAATGTGTTGCAGCACATAGTATCCTTGGAAAGGCCAATCAAGTAGCACATTATATGGTACTTGTGAAATGTTGCAAGTCTTGCAATGAGGAACAGAAATTTGAAACAGGCATATAAATCTGAGTCACGCTGTTAGGGTTGAAGAATTTTCTTTTATCTGGATTACCCTGCTGCTCTTATTTGATGTTGAAAGGTGTTTATAACTGTTAAACTGGGAATGAAAAATATAAGCCAAGATAATGTGGTGCCACATTCACCCAGAAAGAAGGCTCATTGAGGAAATCAGAGTTATCTTTGACTCACGGGATAAGAGAAGGAGACCTGTGCCGGGACAGGGGCAGGTTCCTGTGTTTTCACAGGAAGAACAGCCTTTGAAAAATGATTGCCTCATGTTTTCTGTTGGTAAACTACATCCTTATTACATAATTGATTTTTTAAAATGTACAGGGCCGCATACTCCTCTTCTGATCTTACAGAAGTTTAATGACTTTCCCTGCCTTTAAAAGCAATTTTAATCACTAGAGACTCATGTCGACCGGGTGCATAACACTGTGGTTATAGCGCACAATGCCTAGACAAACATAGCATTATTTCTGCTTCATCCTTCCTATGCAAAGAGAGAATGAATGCAGTTCTGATCCTTTAGAAGCTCATTATCAGACAGATTTATACAAACGATTGTCTGTACACATGGTTGGCAGTCCCACTGAAATCAAGAGTGTTGCAATGCAGGAAGTTAAATAGATACACAAAGCTTTGCAAGATTCGGGTCATAATAACAAATGGACTCAGTCTCTGTGCATTCACTGCAGTGTTTTCTCATTTGCCCTCTTCTCAAAGTGACAGTGCATTTATATAGAGAGCTGCTTTTTGGAAACTCTTCCCGGTATCATTTATTATACTTTAAATTGTTAAGACTGCAAATTATTTTAATTAGTATTATTTCTTGTCTCTCCTCCATTATTTTTCCAGTTCCAGCTGTCCAAAGCATGAACATTGGATAACGTCCACTTTACAATCCAGGTAGTAAGAGAAATTTTCTTGGCCCTAGGATACCCTCGGGCCTCTGAAATGGCACCAGATGAGTATGTTTAGATCCTGGTCCCAAAGTTGGTGACAGTTAAGGTCCCCAATATGCATCTTCTTACAGAAGAGATGTCTTACTCCAAAGCTTTACTGAAGTCAGTGAGGAAACTCACATTTAATTTTTTTTTTAAATTAGAAGAATTTTCTCCACAGAAGAAAACATCCATTTCACCCTGTCTTTGCCTGAGAACATGTTTACATCTCTCTGCCCTCATTCAGCATTATCTGGAATTGTATTAGGGGTACGTTAGAGCTGCAGATGCATTAAATCCCTTTGCCTTTCCCCCTAAAAAAAAGCAGGTAAACATTCTCCTACACACTATCCTGATGCCCTTCTGCATCAGTCTGAGATGTCAGCTCTCTGTCTCATTGCTAGCACCTGGCAGCCAAATGCTTTCTCCCTTGTCAGAGAACACGCAGGATGAGTTGAAACATTATCCACCAACAGACAGAGTAAGTGCACAGAAGGGAACGTGTTGCTTACAGCAACTCTTTGCCTATTTGTTGCTGTCATGCTCCACGGCTATATTCTTTTTACCTTTGGTCTGGTGGACTTCCCAGTTGGGACCTGATGTAGTTACACAAAGCAGCAAGAAACGTACAGATCCAAGAGCCAGGTTTCCTTTCTCTTTGCCCTGCCGTGTTCTCTCTTCCCTCCACCCCCTCTTCTGGCTTGCACAAGGGTGGAGCAAAGGGGCATATCTGATTAATCCTTTTCAGACTGGAAGGCTTTGCAATTTTATTACAGGACAAATTATTATGCTAGAAATACTCTTTGATACGGAGAAATTTATTTAAAAGTTTGCCTGCAATGCCTGGTAAGACCAGAGCCAGAATATTTGAATAAGCCCTTTGAAGCTTGCAGTTGCCCGAGTTCATTGTCATCCAAAGCTATAGTCCAAGATGACTGGAGCTGCTCCAGGCTTCGCGAACTTATTACAAGCATAGGTGAGTTGCTATCATGAAATTGGAGTGTCCATTAAAACTTCAAAGGATAAGCTTGATCTAAGTTTTCCATGTCATAATGTGTAATACTAATTACAGAGAGATTTATTAAGCTCCTCTCATTTTATAGGTTGAATCTAGTGTAGGGTCATGGAACATATTAAGGTTTTGACCAACAGTAAAGAGCTGAAATTTTGATGTTTTGCTATTATGACCTTGGGACTAACTAAAATGGCAGCCACCTTTAATTCAATGCAATTGTGCCTAAGCGCATCTGTACTTTCACTCTACCGATGTTTCAAGAGACAAAAAAAACATGAGAAGATGAATGTTGAGTGGGTTTAGGAGGCATTTTAAAAGCCAGGCACTATGCTAGGCCAGAAATGAGGGACCTTGCCATGTAAAATAGTCTTACACTCAGGTGGCAATGCTATAAATTGAGAAAAGAAGAAACATAATTTAGTAAATGAAGTTTGAGTGCTCTGTCCTATCCTGAACTAAGTCTGTGTCCCTGCCGTACATTGAAGACCCATACCCTGTGCCTGAAAAATCACTGTTGAAACAGTGAGGTTTCGCACATGCTTCAATATTGCATTCCTATCTACTCTGAGTGAAATTACCAACTGGCACAGCACAGCTAATAATCTTATTTCTTCCTAACGGCACTGAGCAGAAACACAATGCAGATTAGAGAAGTGTTTATATTGCTTATGCTGGTGTAAATCTATAGTAGCTCCTGGAGACTGAGACAGTTTGGAAGGGCTGAATTTTCCAGCTGCTCATTTATTTCTTTTGACACTGGTTTCACAGACTTGAGGGTGGGGTTCACCTGGCTAAGAACAGCCCTGACATCACCTAGAGTCACTTGGTATAGTTTGTTCAGATCTAGTCAAAGGAGCCTAGGGCTCAGTTTGGTTCACCTTGAAGTAGACTTGAAAATAGTTCAGTGACTATTTTTCTCTGTTGACCTAAAAGGGAGCTCTGTGTGCGGTGGGTACGTCATTGCAGATGCTTGCAACACACATATCTTCATTGGGTTTAGTTTTCAGGATTTCCAGTGCTCACTTTCATCATTTTCTCCCAACATTTCAAACAAATGTGAAAATTTTAAAAAATCTTAAATTGCTAGAAGCCCTGTAATACTGGATCCAAAATACATCATTTAGTGGATGGTGTTGTTTTCCATGTATTGTATTAAGACAACTAAAAGCAACATTTATCTATCTATCCAAGTTAACTGAAAAAAAACCCCAAAAAACAACTGGATTTCTTTCCTTCTTAGGTTCTTTATGGTACCTAACAAAACCCCAATAACAAGGTTGTTTCTGCTTAAAAAACCCAAAACATTTGCAAGGGTTGCAAACCCCATCAGGTTTACGGGACAACCACTCTATTTGTCTTGAGCCACTACACTCAGAGCAGTTCTTATGATAACAGAAGGTCCTACTTTCACTTCACATAATGTAGGACAATTCTTTTGTAAACTAAGCTACATTATCTTTAAGGGTATCACTGGAGTTATTCTGGATTTACAATAATGTAACTATGAGCAGAGTGTGGGCATGAATTTGTGTCTTATCCCATTTTTATATGCAGCTTTCACAATTTTGTTTTTACATAATTTGCCACACTGGGAGGGCCAATGGTATGAATGTGGCAGGCAACAGGGAAGTATTCATTCCTCCTGATATTTGACAGTAAACTGAGAACGCTGTCCTAGTGAGGAGGTTAGTTTCCACAAGCTTCCTGTATAACCCATGCAGAAAGAAAGGCTCCTCCAGAGAGTATCTGAGAGCACCTGAGTTAGGCTTCTGCTCTGAACTGCTCTGTGGAGGGTCCTTTCACTCTCTTCATATACAGGGAGATTGCCTCCCCCTCAATACACACTGGGTGCCTAAACTTACATGAAGGTGAAGAACCTCCCTGGAGGATCTGTTTTGTGCATGGATTTTTGTGCATAGACTACGTGACTAGTGGGAGAATGCTTTTTATTTTGGGGGGAAGGGTTAATTTGGATTGCTGTACAACAGTATTTAAATCTTTTTGCAAAGAACAACCTTTTGCCTGCTGTCCTAAAGAATTTTATTTGTTTTCATGAGTTTGTCTCAACCTTCAAGTTATTGTAACAGTTTTTGCATTTAATATACAGTGTGTGTTAATATCACAGACAGTTTTATAACAGCATTATAACATACACCATTCCCTCCAGCTTTTTATGGACATCTACGCTTCTGCATTAAACTACTGTAGCTTGTGGAATTTACAGTAGAAATCAAAAATGAAGCCTGATGAAAAGCCTTTTAAATTGTGTTGTATACATCCACTGCATCCATCTTGCAAAAGGACTAAAATGAAGAGAACTCTTATGTGATAATTTCTAGCATGGTATCTTAGCAAGAGTACAGGATTACCATTCTGCTAGACAAACCATAAAGGAAAAAAGATTGTCGTACAGTAGGAAGGCTAACTTCATCTTTTTATTTGGAGACAAGTTTAATTATTTATGTTTTCTGAGGAAAACAAAATGGTAACTATGCATTCTTAGTTTAATAGAGGTCTCATTTTAGATTCTGCAGCATTAAAATACAACTAATGTATCCTGTCTAGAGAATAAACGCAGAAGAGACCGGCGTGGGGGGGAGAGAGAGAGAGGAGAGAAACACAGGCAGGCAGACAGCTAGCTAGATACCTCTCTCCCTACCTCTGCAAAAAATGGAGCTAAATAATGAGGAATTTTGTAATTACAAAGCACTCTATTTATTTATTGTACTCTGAAGATACGTTAATTCTTAATTTGAGAATTCTATATAAATTTTAATGTAAACTTTATGCAAGTAACGGAAGTTCTTATTATATTACCAACAAAAAAGAAAAGACACAAAAAAGCTGGACTGTTCTTTTTACCTTAGAAATGCTCTGAATTTCTACGGAAAAATATAATAGATGACACAAGTTATACTTCACATTATCAGTAAATACTACCATAACCTCACCATGAGGCAACACAGGTTGTCATATCTAGTTACTATTTTCTTAGGAAATAAATGACTTCTGGTTATCATGGGCCGATGTGACATGACATTGTAAAATCATATTCCAGTCTGTGGTGAGCAAGATGATAACATATGTCACCACTCTACTAAACCTGTGAAAATCCCTTGGAATTTCTATTTATTAAACCTCATGTTCACTACACTGTACAGTATATGGCTTCTTCACCGGTTACAGTAAAACACTGCGTACTGTTAATTGCTTCTGTGGATTCAATTTCAATAGCAATCAACCTTAAACAAACTAGTGAAAACTCTCCTTAAAGAAATACTATGAGCATTTTTCAAAAGTGCTAGTATGCTACCAAATTAACTCAAGGACAGCTCTTTAGCAATCTGTGTTGCCTGTTTGCAGTCTACTAATTCAACTAATTTTAGCTCAGAACTAAAGCACAGCTGACCCATACTAAAAGTACATTACCTGCATTTAGGTTCTATTTACATAACAGTTCTTATCCTCTTTATCACTCTATCTCTCAATGTTTCTCTTGTTTATCTTACTACAGATGTTCTTAATGGGGAATTATCATCCTGAAGAAATACTTTGAGGAAAATTATGATTAAACGATCTACATATAATAGATAGAAGCAATTCCTGCAGAACTACCTTTGCAAAGGAAAGCAAAAAGGAAACTGAAAAATTTAACTCCAGAGTTTAAGACCTCTACATTCATATAAATGTGCAATCCTTTTTGACTTTTGCCAAACTAACATCCCGTAGCAACGAGCTCCACATTGTGTGAGAAGTACGTCTTCTGCTTTAAATTTCACTGGGTGTTCTTATCATACATGACAAGACCCCAACCATCCTTATCATGACATTATTTCATAGCTTTTTGTCATACCTATCATGTGGCCCTTCTGCGAAGCTGGTGATGCCAATTGTTTCAGTCTTTTCTCCTTATCCTCTGTCATTCTTGCCAGACAGAACTGAGCTGCTTCTAAGGTTGCAAAACTTCCGTTTGCAGTTGGTGGCCAGGATTGTACATGGTGTTTGAAGTGCAGAGGACAAGCGACTTAATGACATTGAAGAGTTTTTCATATTATTCTTCCTTCCTGTACCAAAACTTTCTACTATCGCTGCATGCCAAGTGGAGGACTTTATTGCACTCTTGACAATGCTGTCTAGGTCCTTTTCCTTTGATACAATTAATTTAGAACCCACTAAGGTGTAAAAATAGATTAAAAAAAAAATCCGTGTAATGTACATTAATTTGCATATATCAACACTGAATTTAATCTGCCATCAGGTTGATCATTCACCTAACTTGTTTATTTTCTTCTGAAGTTTCTTATTACCCTCTCTGGACTTGATTAACCTGAATAATTTTGTGTCACCTGCAAATTTTATCACCTCAATGCTCATCCCTTTTTCCAGTTCATTAAAAAATATATTAAACTATGCCACTCCTGCTGCAAAATAGCATGCACTTGGATGTCAAATTCTACTGTGGTGAAAACTGAGAATTAATTTCTTCCTCCTTTTTATATCTCCTAGTGGGACTGATCTGTGACAAAAACTAAGTGAAATCTTTTCTGACTGAAAGCTACAGGAACTTCATTGGGCATGGAATTTCTATTTTTGTCTCCAGCTTTGTGACTACTTAATTGCTTTAAATTTTGTGAGGGTTTGAAAAGCTAGACTTACACGATTAAGCAGTTTACTTTTATCCACATTTTCCTGTCATATTCAAGGAGTTCTAATAGATAAATTGGTATGTGAATGTCCTGTTGTATACAGAAAGTCAAAACCCCAACTTTTGTTTACCAGCTCAGGTTCATTTAAAAGTAGTATTTATATTATACTAATTCTAGGGTGTATTGTTCTGAGCACTTTGGACATTTCAACATGTGTCTTTATTGAGAATATTTGTCTGCAGGGGTTAACTGAATTCCTTCAGAATGTGTGGCTCCCCATATTCATCATTTCTGTTTGAGAGGACACTCGGCACACTTGGAGCCTCTTTTAGCCCTGCAAGGTTTCATTTTCAGAAGCAAACAAGCAACCTGTTTCCCCACCTGACACGTAATTGCTCCCTAGGATAGTCTGGCAAGCAAAATCATTACCAGTACTGAGAGGCTAAGTTTCTCATTCCTGCAAAGAAGGATTTGCAGTTGTTAGTTCAAACATAAAAATTCTCTGTATTTCTAACCAGCAGATTTCCTCAGTTCTCTGTCCCTTGAGAGCAAGTTATCAGTTCAATGAAGGCCAAAGAATGGGCCATACCACTACTCTGAAAGTAACCACGCTGTAGGCAGGTATGTCAGGGCTACCTGTCTTCTCCCTGAAAGATGAGACCCTGCTCTGCTGCTGTCCTCTGGCTGATGATGAAAGTGAAATTAATAGCAACATCGGAGCCTTCCACTGTCTGAAACAAGAGGACTTTTCTGAACCCCGATGATATTTTGGAAGGTGGAAAAGGGAATGAATAACAGAGGATAGAGGGAATTATTTAATCCACTTGCTGACCTCCCTGAGATATCTTGGGAAGGTTTATTGAGTTTGCTAAGGATTTAGTAGAGGGAGGTGATGGGAGGCTATGGAAGTTTCACTGCTGCTTCCCTAAAATTGGGAAGTAATCCCTTAAGTTATATTAATATTTAACTCCACATCTTGACGCTCTGTAATTCCTTTAAAAGGAATCTATATTATTATTTTCCCAGGGTTACAATATATCATACACAGGATTAACAAACCCATTGGTAATGATCTAATCTGCATGTAACCCATGTTACAGAATTTTTTTCCATGCCTTAGTGATTTTCAAAGCTTTTTGAACACCTGAGAGCTCAATATGCAGAACAGAAATATTTTTACATAAAGGAGTCCCTACCTCTTTGCTGGATTATCTGTTGTATGCAAGATCACTGTTAGAAAAATTCTAGTGAAAGGGTGGCACACATCAAATTTTTTAGTTCCAAACGCCTTGGAAATTTATATTGCATTGTGCAAACAGTTTCAAGGTATGTAAGCTGAATTTTTTGGTGATCCAATGACTTAAGATCATCTCTTCATATGAGGAGAGGCTGAGAGAACTGGGGCTGCAGCCTGGAGAATAGAAGGCTGGTAGGGGATCTTATCAACATGCATAAATACCTGATGGGAGGGAGTGAAGACTAAGGAGCCAGAATCTTCTTGGTAGTGCCCACTGACAGGACAAAAGACGACAGACGCTAATTAAAAAGTGTAAAACTCAGTCTGAACACAAGAAAACTTTTTTACTGTGAGGATGGTCAAACACTAGAACAGGCTGCCCAGAGAGGTTGTAGAGTCCATCGGTAGAGATACTCAAAACTTGACTGGACACAGTCCTGGGCAACCAGCTCTGGCTGACTCTGCTCAAGCCTGGGGGTGGGACTAGATAATCCAAGAGGTCCCTTCCAACCTCAACAGTTCTGTGTAAATGTATACAGAATATTTAATGAGTATTATATAAAATGATTTAATGTTAGCTGTAACTACTAATAGACAGTCTAAACACAGGAACTAGTTAACAAGTCAAACAGAATCCAAAACGAGTCAAACCAAACAACAGATGAGAGTAGTTCAGTCTTTGGTGAAGTTTGGAATTTCCAGACTGCTTAACTAACTCCTTTTGAAGTCAGTCCTTCAAAACTTCTGAGATGCTGCGATACATTTACAAAATTTATACCCAGTGCCTCTTCTTTGTGCATAAATGTAGTCCAATTATACAGGTCCAGTAAAGAATATAAACTGTCAGAATTTTAAAACATCATCAAATCTATGCACCTCTCTCCTGAAGAAGTGAGAGAAGTGAAAAATACACCATTTACTGATTCAGCCAGCAACAATTCAGTTCCTTGTCTCAGTGTAGTTAAATCCCCAAGATACGATTTTATGGGTGAGAATGTGAGAAACACTTTAATAAAAACTAATGCTTCATTATTTTTTCCCAGCAAATTCATAGAATAGAGTACCAATTAAATTATTAAACCCTTATGCTTTTTTTGTAAAGACTACCTTCTTTCATAACACAAATGATGAAAATGTTTCAACAATGGTACTTAAAATATTTTTGAAGGAATCTTTATCCCTTTATTGCACATTAGACATGTTTTATGATATATTGGTGTTTAGAGTATGAAGAAGAGACTTCTCATTTCTTCCAAAGCAACATACGAGACATCTTGAAAACAGAACACAACAGAGACAGGAAATGTTTATGAGTTAGAGGAGCGTGTGCTACCAGAGCCAACTTAAATAAGAGGTATTGGATGTTTCTGGTGATGAAAATCTTTGTGTAAGGTGAAATGGGCTACATTCCATTTCTTTTATTCCAAAGATGAGATGGATTTGAAAAACCTACCTGGCTCCTTGATGCAAGGACTCGCCACATGAGATAATCTCCAGCACATTACTATTGGCAAGCAGATCTTTCACCCTTTTTTCTCCATGCATTACAGAAAATATTAAATCAGTTTGGTGTCCATAAAAACTTTTGATCCTAGGAATAGCCTAGGGTACTATCATTATCTTCAGGAGAACCATTTGTAGATCTTCAGTAGGTAGCACTAATTTAATTTCTTTGCTAGAGAAAAAGTGGCTGATTTTCTAGATCAATATTTGATTGAATATGTTTGAAATGTCAGCAGATAAAGGCCCCTTTTTCTGGCCCAAAGAGTTTTTGAACCACAGAGGTATACTGTTCTAGCTCCCCTGGGATCTGACTGCAAGGAGGTCTCAAAGATCTGTTAGAAACCTTCCTGCTGTTCCTTGTGTTCTTCCAGCAAGACTTTCTAAAGGTTGAGATGAGAAGAAAGAAGATCAAGAACCAAAATGTCTTTATATCCATTTTTTAATCTTTCCTGGTGCTTCTCTTAACTAAAAATAATCGTTTATAACACCAGTTTACAAAAAAACTCCTGTAATATGATCATGTGAAAGGAAGAAAAAGAAATAGTGAGGGCCAGTCCTTCAGATTTGCTTTAAGAAGATGCTCCAACAACTTTTGCAAGCCATTGACATTTAAAGGGCTTTTCTCTTTCATGACACTAATTAAAGCAGAATATCAATGTATCATCTTCTTGAAAGTGATCTATTAAAGAGATATGCTCAAGGCTGAAAAACCAGGGCAATGGACATGTTTTAGAACTTCAGAAGAAAAGTTGCCCAGTTATGTTGGATAACTACAGAAAAGCATAAAAGTGAAAAGATATTCTTAAACAATGATAAGAGGTGCTGTTGAAAAAATGGCATGATGTGAGACCCTGCATCAATATATTCCATATAAATTCATGCCAAATACATGCACACACAGACATCCCCCTCCCTCAGCCCCATACGGAACAGTGCTCGTGTTCACGCTGTTCAAATGGAGAGGTTTCTTTAAATCTTCAGGACCTGGACGTACATTTCTCAGAATGAGACAATGAAGTATTGTGGATGGAAAATTCTCGTAAAATTGAGATAAGAAATGCATCTAAAGAGTAACCCATAGTGCCTATCTTGACTACAGGTATAGCTTGATATTACATGAATAACAGTATATATGCTTCTACGTAATAAGACCCATTTATCTTAACATTAAAAACTAACCTGAATAAGAGAAAATTGATGGTGATAATATTTTACTTCATAATATTTTACTTAGAGCTTTGATTTTATTTTTAAAAGTAAGTGTGTTTAACTTGCTAATAATGTATGTGCACACTTTTTCAATATAAAAATTAGAAAGAAAACTGTACCAAAGATAGTGAAAGCATGTGGTACCATATCAGTTCTGATGATAGCAGTTCTTACTCATCTACGGCAGTGTCTGATATCAGCTTTCTGCCATCTTTATAAATATTATATTATTTGCAGGGATCCAAAGTCCCCTGCTTTAAAAATGCCTTTTCAATTAGCCAGTATTTGAGCAACATAATATGCTACTTTAATTTATTTCATTGTGAAGTAAAATATGTAAGCCCAAAAATGTGTAAGATACACCAGTAGCTGTTCTGTATGTCATTTCAGTGACCCTGGGAAAGACTTCCAGTCTTTTCATTTCTTTTAGAAGCAGCAAAAATGCACGAACATTGCTGTTAATCTCTTGGGAAATACAGAAAAAAAATCACTACCACTCTTGTATCTATCATGTAACTGAGAAAGATGGTATAGTAACTCCAATGTCTTGTATGTAAATAGAATGTTGGTTGCTCAGTACTTCATTAAAAAAAAAAAAAATTAGCAGCTTTGCCACCCACTATTTCTGCATCATACCTAAATGACTAGATTATATCAAAAACACCTCATCCAGTTGCTGTACCAGGTTCTGCTAACCAAAACCATAAGCCTCCAGCAGCGAAGTCAGATACCCAATAGTCTCTGCATGGATCAAAGTAAGCCAAACAAAATCTATGTTTTGTACCTGCTTCCAATACGTTTGGGAAGCACTGTTAATGAAAAATGAGGTTGATGTACCTATTGCACACTTTTGGATTATTGTTCGCTACCATCAATCTGAAACCTAATGAAACAGAGACCACCTACAGTGGAGGGATATTGTGTCCATCTGACAAACTGCATCCAATTTACTAACTGATGGGATGGCATAAGCTGCCACTGGTCATATGATTTTCAGCTTCTGATTGGTCATACATTAAGCATTAGTAATGGGGCAATGCCATTTTCACTATCATTCTCTGGCAAGAGTAAAAGTATTACATAGTACACTATAATTCTGTGATAATGGTAGCATGCAATGTGCTGTTTTCTCCCCACTGCGGACACAAAAATTGTAGGAGACTTGGCTTCTCCAGACTGTCTTTATGGAATTAACAAAGAAATATGCTTGCCATGACATATATTGAACCTTTTCAGTGCATTTCTGGGTAACTTTATGGGCACATGTGTTATGTATGTCACAACCAAACTCTGCAGGAAGAGATAAAATAGTGCACACATCACACAATGGGTATAAACAATGGGCAACCTAGGCTCCAACCTGCACAGTACAAAGAGTTTTTTTCAGAGAAAAACGCTGACTCTCTAAATGGAAGATGCTTTTGTTTCTGCACCTGTTTTGCTCAGTATCTTGTTAGGCTGCTTCTACTTCTACTATATGTCATACTAATAGGGAGAAGCAAAACAGGGAGAAATTATGATGGATATTAGTTGATCCTCTTGTTATTGCTAGATGTGATTATTGCTTTTTCCTGCTTGGGCTCCCTCAGTGTACTCCTAACAGAGTGCAGCTCATTAAAAAGCTCTGCTGTTTAAGTTTTACTAGCATAATAACCAGTTCTCTCTTTATGGTTGTTCTGAAGTCGATTCACTGGCCACCTGTCAGTTTGTGAAATAAATGTTAGGTTTTCCTAATGACTATTAAGGTTTTTCATGGATTTTTCTCCCATCGTATCTCTCTGAACTTGTCCAGTGCTGTGTTCATGCTTGTGATTTATGCTTAGCAGGTGTTTGTTTGCTATGGGTTTCTAAATGTTGGCTTCCTACTGTAAGAAGGGAGTGGGAAGGTGGGAATGGGTTTATTGTATTCCGTATATTGTTCCACAACTATGAAATGGATTTCCAGCTGACACTCTATGTGCTGCTATGTATTAAGCCACAAAACCCTATCTATATCGGCAATATACCAACTAATGCAAGGGAATCCACAGTTAAGACTGAAGCTCCATTATTAACTCACTATGTTGTGCCTAGGTATTGCTGTACGTATTGTTTTGATATATTCCAAGAACGCTGCAATAGGTAAACAAAAGCAGGTGAGCTCACAATACAACTTCAGTCTTCACTATGAGATTCTGTGCCCTGGCTGTTTTAACCAGATCTTTTATATTCCCTGAATTTTACCTTTTGCTATTTCAGTTTTTCAACTTTCAAATGTTTGTCGAGCCTATGTGATCCAGTAAAAAATATCCTTAGAGATCTTTTGTGTAAATACATAAAATGTTTAGCTAACTTCTTTTAAAAGACATTATTCACATAATAGTTTGGATCTACAGTGCTAAAAAACACTGCAATTAGCTAGATTAGAGCAACCTAATTTTAAAATGCGTATTACTTAGTTGATAAACTGTAAAAGCTCTTGTCAGAGTCATTACAGTGTTTGTTATAAATACATTTTGCCCCTAATTCTCACAGACATTATTCACTTTAGAGAGGATAACTACTGCTGTGAAGCTGTGGATTGTTAAGCCTTACTAACAGCATTGAGATTGTTTTCAATGCTGTACCTATGCAAATGGTGGAATACTGTAGAAATCATACCTTTTCTTAGTCTGCAAAAGCTTCTGAGGCTGCTTCTGTCACCTGCGGGATCATTATCCAAAGCATCCCAAGTCCACGGAAAAAAAATTTGTTGCCTTCAGTGGGCTTTGGATTAGTCTACATTTTAATATACCTTTCAAAGATGGGGTTTATACATGCACGACTCCTCTTTTTCCCCAAAGATAGATCCTACTTAGCCCATGGGTCATAATTTACTTATGTCCTCAAGGGGCTCCATTGCATTTTGGTCACCTTTTTCCCCCAAGTTAGGTCTTCTTTTTCCCAGTGCTGCTGACTGAGCATGATTTGGGGCTTCTTGTCACTCATGTTACCCAAGCAGTCACTGGCATGATCTGTAGTTGACTCTTACACTTTTATAAAGTTTTGACTTTTTTCCTGATGACTTATAATGGCACTGGTATGCCATAAAGAGGAAAGAAGATAGAGCTCAGCTTTCTGGAAAAAATATGAACCAACCCAATACAAGATAGTGTAAAAACCTGCAACTGGTTATTGCTCTTAGTACTGTGGGCTGGCTTTGATTCACCTAAAAATCATGACTAAAGAGGTGTAAGTCAGCATTTCACTTGAAATTAGAGCCTACTATAAAGAATGAAATCTTAACAACAAACCCACTACGCTTCACGGTGTTTGTAGCACTCTACCCAAAACTTAACATGTAAACAAAAATAACCTTGTATCTATCCTTTGCAGCAGTTTAGGTACTGGGCTTTATTCTTCAGCCATTCAGTGCGTTTGGGAAGTTGCAATGCATACAATTTTATTTATCGTGTAACTTTCCTTCATATCATTGAGATATACACTAGAGCTAAGATTGGCTGTCATTTGCCAACAAAAGGTTGTTATTTTTGTTGTTAAGTGTCTGCATGCTGTTTTGACAGTAACTCTTCTGTTCCTTATCTCCTCTGCTTAAACTTCATAGCACATACTAGATAATTTAGAAGATCTTCTGAAGCCTGCTAGTTATCAATATCTGTTAGCTCCATTTTGCAACTCTCATTTGAGGAGAGTGTCATTTGATTTATTTCTTTATTTGGATTTTTACTACTCTATAGTAAGAATACCCAGTCAATGCTCTGGGCTCTACTGACATCCTTTTAAAAATATGCACATAAATAGAATTTCCAGTTGTCACAAGATCCATCAGAGAATCCAGCAACAAAATAGATATAACAAAAATAATTTGTCCCTACAAAGTGACTGATAGTTCCAATGACCTCACTGGAACAGAAGCTGTATATCATTACCATAGTTCCATAATGACATTCCCAATCCTTTCCACCTGTATTTTTATGGGATAGGGAGAAAGAATGGGCTGAAGATGAGAAATCATATGATTTTATAAACTGAGGGAAGGTACCTTGTAACAGATCTAAGAGGGATGCTTCTAATAGCTGCATGACAACTTAAGAGAAAGGAATTTGGATGTAAGAGATCCTGATTATATCACTTCAATCATTAGTCTTAATCTGGCCCATCAATTTCTGTGGATTTTTCCATACTTTTATTGGTTTTAAAAAAACACAGCCAAGCTTATAATAGGCCTAGTTAGCATTATAAGAAAACTAACACAAACCACCTGCCAAACCAAATCACATATACATGTATGTTTTTGTAAAATCTGAATTCCAGTATTGTACCACAGTGGAATCCTATTTTTCTCACAAAGCCTGCAACAATGCTGTATAGCTCTTGAGAGAAAAACTTTTATATATAGTGTTTGAATCACCTTCCTTTTAAAATGCTGCTAACTGTGAAATTAGTGTTGTCCCTCAAAGTGCATGAGAATAATTGTCAGTAATTGAACACAGTTTGGGGGCTAATTATATAAAAATTGGTATTAAAAGAATACTACAGGATTGATTGAGTTTTGCAGTTCATATTTAGTTTTCAAATTACTAGAGTTGAAAGGCTGTGGTAAGAAACAATAAAAATCCATTCAAAGCTGCTAAAGCAAATTAAGGTTTACTAGTCCTTTGAAAGACAAATGATCCAAGTGAGGTAATGTAGGGAGGACAGTAAAAATGTTCTTGACGCTTACCATACATTTAAAATATCAGGTGTTTTAGGATGCCATATGTTGAACACATTTAATTTTTCCACTGAATTTCTGTTTAAATGGTTGGGATTTCTGTTTTGGTTTGTCTTTAAAAAGCGGACAACTCATAATGTCGTGGAAGAAATGCCTTCCTTAGGTGTATCAACTCCAGAATTTTGTTGAGGATCCATTAGAGTCAATGCTCAGATGTGAGAGGAGCATAGCCTGTCACAACCTTGATCTATGCTTTTGAATGGGAGCAGGAAATTAGTTTTGGGGAGAATTTTTAACCACCACTTGTTCTAATTATATAGTGTCAGAAATAAATGGGATCTTGACAAAAGTAGAGCAAATGAACTTACCACTGTTCCTCATGCTGGAAGGAATTTTGCAACCCCAGAAGCAGTTGAAGCACTCCCAAATTTTCCTGGAAGAAGAACTGTAAAAGAATAAGACAGAAGGGAGAGAAATCATGTACACTGTTGCATGCCATAGACCCAGAGGGTTTCCAGACCTATTGTATCTTTCTTTGCAACCAGAAATAGCTGGAAATTGCTGAACAATTAAGAAAAAAAAAGTCAAATAAACAATGACCTACCCCCAAAAGTTATTGGTACGGAAACTTTTCCTTTTTAAACTAGTAGCATGAAGAGATCACCAAGTGATATTTTGAACATGCACATGACTGCAGAACGTTTTAGATGTGAAGAGCCTACTCATGGAACATTTGAAAGACTGGACCAAAACAATTTACCTCAGGGTTTTTTTTTTAATTGACGCTTACAAGTATTACGAGGAAGATGATACCCTTTTCAGATTTGTTTATTTTCCTATAAAAATGTCATTCTCTCTTTATGAAAAAATCTGGAGAAGGTTTGTAAGAATGATTGTTGATATTCTTCTCTTAATGAAAAATGGTAACTCTAGAAAAAAAAAGTATTACAATAACATTTCAAATAAATACAGGCTAGCTAAGTATAAAATAAATATTCTTGCAAAGCATTTAAAAATCTGATAAATTTCAGTTTCCTTGTAAGCGTTTTGAAGGTGAATATCTTGCTATCAACAGTTATCATTTTACAGGATTATTGTATCAAGTAATTTGGATGATACAAAAACCGTAAATATTTACATTGATAACAAAAATATTTCTAAATGAAAAAGCAAGTTTTGGAAAAATAACCAAAATGTATCTGAGTAAAAAAATCCATTTCTCTCAATAAAGACAAAGCTCAAGGCTAAACAATTTAAAAAAAAAAAAATCCCACAGAAAAGTAATCACACCAGGATGAAGACAGGAGGAAAGACTGCATAATACTTGAAACATCTAAATGACTGTAAATAAGGAGTCAGCCTCTGATGAATCATAAGATTATCATTAAAGTCATTGCTTTAAGGAAAAAAGTTTTTCTTCTATTTTACTGCTAGTATAGAGAACACAGAATTTGTGCTTCCAAGGCTCTGCTGACAGCCACAATGTCATCGACTTAAGCTGCTCTCAGCACCTAGGCCTTTTAAAAAAAAGTCATGGTATCGAGAGTCACATCTCTCAAATTCACAGCTTTAGCTGCATACCGTGAGAGCATCCATTCTGAAAAATTGGTTTATGTCCAGCAAAATCTTAATATTTGCAAAACCAAATTACATGCCTGGGCATACACTCAGGGAGCAAAGTTTAGATAGTCACAAAGAAACTGAGTTAATTATTCTGTTTCTATACAAACATTCACAACCAGACCCTCACAATAATAGCTTGTGACACTGGAAATAAAGGCAACATGCAGTAGTTTTGCAAGTTGTGTGAGATGTAACAGTGGTAAACATATGCAGAAAAAATAACAGCCACCCAATGCTCAAATACTAAAGTACTAAATATGATTCATTAGTGAGCAATTAAAATGTTCAGGAGATGAAGCCGAACTGTTCTTTCTACAGAGGAGACGCCACTGGCTAAAGTTTTAAGCAGTGGAAGGGGAAACATGCTTATATATAACAGCCAACTGCAAATGCATATGATCAAACCAATTTGTCTACTGCAATGGATGTACAAACTACAGTTAATGAATCTGATGCAGTTTTTAATGGATTGGGATGCATTAAATCTATAATATAGCACACTGCTATAGGTCCCAATGTATTTCCTGAAGTAGATGTGCCACATAAAACCCAATTAACTCTCAGAGACAGAATACAAAGTGAACTTCACCAGATGGCTCAATTATTTGGATTTAATTCAGACACTACTGACTGGGTTAATAGTATGGTCACGGTACTAAAACAAACAAACAAAAAGTTATGAGAACTTTAGAGATAAGACAGACATGAATAAAGCAATCAGGCTAAAGTAGTTCCCCAGAAGAGTAGGTGAAGAGGTCAGATCTAGACTTCAAAATGCAAGAGAGCTTTTAGTTTGGGATGTCAGCCAAGGAGCCTGGCAAGTCTAACTCTATAATTTGTTCCTTCAACTTTTTTCAGAAGAGGTTAGCAAGAATGAATATGTTTCACAATTCTATCAGCACCTGATTTTTAGGAGTATCTTGTCTCAGATTTTGAAGGATGTGGAAAACATGGAATCAAGTAATTGATTCAAGTAACATGGAATCAAGTACTGACCTGCTGGGAAGTGAAGAAGATCAGCTCCAAATCAGAATGTTTGATTTCTATAAAGGAGAAAGAATGTTAGACTGAACAGAAACACACTTCTTGTTCAGCCTGGAAGAATTTAGTTATGTAGAAGAAAATAGTGACAAAGAGCCAGACTTGACCCTGTAAAAATGGATTTAAGTGTATGAATGGAATATCCGAGCACAAGGGAGTCCAGCACACATTCATAGGCTCATTCCCATACTTGACCATATTCATCCATAACTTCTTATGGTTAAGTACTTCCTTCAAACAATACATAATGACAGTAGGTTGAATGGCAGAAGAAGAGCCTTTGGAATACAGAAGACATCATTCCACAAGTACTGGAATATTTTGAGATTAGGCAAGGTCCGCAATCTCTACTGTGTAATGGACTGTTTTAATATTTACTGACACGTACTTCTAACCCTATAAAACGTAACAGAATGCTCACACTTCTTTTAGCTCAGAAACAGTCTCTTGCCTGATGCCTCAGAAATCAGGATTATTTAAAAATAAAAAATTCCACATTCAAATGATTGTTTTCATATATCCTGCTGTCTTTGCTGAAGCCTTATTTTATACTAACACCTCTGTCTTGAAAGATAGGTGAATTATTTTACTTTTTCTATCTATCACTATCACTGCCATTTTAAAACATGCTTAGCTGAGGTTTGAGCGTTACGTAGCTGGCAGGAATCTTCACTGCTGTGAACGTTGCCTTCTCTTTAGCTGCCTTAGAAATACGAGTCCAAGGTCAATGTAAAAACACATTTTCCTTAAAAATGATCCTTCCTTACAAGCAGCTCATACATATTACTGAGTAATACAACATAACCATAACATTACTCAGTTTCACCACAAAAATCTTTCAAGCTTTCAATGACTTCAAGGCCATGTAGTTTGAAGAAGGAAACTTCAACAATCAGCCTCAAATCCTGGTCTTTCTATATGACTACACTCCTAGCAAAGCCCCTCCCTATTTTCTTTGTGATCTTTCATGATTTAATTAGAAACATCTTTAAAAGGCGCTTTTTTTTTTTTTACTATAGTAGTATAACATCTGCATTTTCAGCAGTATGCTATTTAATCACATTGGGTTATAAAGTGAAATTCTTAGTACTTAGTGTAATATCTTGTAGAACCCATGCATTTGGTCTTTTAGTGTCCCTGACTCATCATCTTATATTCTTTCATCAACATTTTAATAGCCACTCTTAAAAATGTAATTTGATGGATAATTCTCTAAACCTGTTTCAGTTTTGTTATTTCTTTAAAAAGTTGTGTCTCTGCACATGTTTTCTGTTTGTGATTACTGCACCTGAAACTGTTTCCAGCATTCAAACATACAGACTTAAACCAGGGGCCAGCATAAACTGAGAAATTGATAGAGCTCTGGTAGATTATGTTTTGCAAGACTCTGATTCCCAAGTAAGGGAAATTTCTCAGTGTCAAGACTTTCACTTTTAGCTTTAACTGAAACATGCTGATTTGTTACATATCTAATGTATGGTATGCAGTATGGTTTGAGTTTAGATACCTGAATTCTGTTTTAACCCTGTGTTCAGTCCCCATGTGCTTTATTGGATCTAGCACTCACTGCCTACAGTTAATCCTCTGTTCCAACGTAATTTAGTCAGTGGCTGAAAATCAACTATCTGCAGCTATTTTGCAGCAGAATAACTGGGTAGAGCATTTATTCACTTACTTAACTTCTTCCTTGTTAATTTGAGAGAAATAAAATTCCATACAGTAAAGTGGGATATCTATGAATTTCAGGGAGTTTTGGATCACAGCTTCTGTGAGGATAGCACCTACTTAAAACCATACCTGATCTGGCCAGCTCTGAAATAGTTGGTTTTGTTAAATGTTTACTTAAATATTTTTCTGAATGACTCTTCTTTCTTGAGTATGGGGGGTGAATAGTCATACTTATTTCAACTGGACTATTTAACGTAAGCAAGTTACCTCTAAGAGTATCTGTTCCTTTCTTCTCTAACAATTCACAAAGTTATCACAGAAACCAGGGGACTAGGCTGACTGTGAAAGCCCAAAAGAGAGTTCTACTGCCATATTTTTCCTTTGTCAGATTTCTGCTAGTCTTTAAAGTACTGGGAAACAGGGAAATTCAAACTACTCCCTGGACTCTCTGAAAAATGCCAATAAGGGGGCGGGGGAAGTCAAAATAGAACTGGCATTGAATTACTGGCAAGTTCCAACATAACTGAACTGAATAAAGTCGAAAAAAAAAAAAAAAAACACCACCAAAAAAACCCCCCCAACCAAACAAAAACCTTTAAGGTGGCTGCTGCTGTTAAGGAAATTCCAGAAAGATAAATAACTTGAAAAAACAGAGGAAAGAAGGTACAGATGCTAAATATCTGATGGAGAGTCTTCACCTAAAACTTGAAAACATACTTTAAGTTCTGGTTGGAAAAGTGACTATGCAGTACTGATGCTTGCTTATTCAATAGCTGTGTGCGCTATGGAAGTCGTAGGTGCCTACCTGGGTTTTTAAACCACATTGTGCAGAGTGCACAAAAATGAGACAACATTTTCTTCCTATGTGTTTTTAAAAAAACCCTGTATACAAATTTCTACTACATATTTAATGACACACCCAGAAAACTACCATGTTTCTACAGGAATAAGGGAATATACTGAGGAAAAAAGAAAAAAAAACCACTATATTTTGTCTACAGAGATTTGCCTTGCTAAACTGCATTAGTAGTTACAGATAGACAGGCTCCTCTGGGGAGTAATACAGAGCGAAAGCCTAATTTTCAGTGCTTTGAATTGTTTTTGGAAGGGTTGGGTTCTTCCTATATAGCTATTGCTCGACAGTGCTGAAGTCGGCATATGTGCACACCCCTTAAAGAATAGGATGGAAGCACTGAAGGTCTAGGCCAACATCTCTGTTCTCAGTCTGAATATTGAAAATAATCAGTAGAAACGTGGCCTTTGCAAATTCTGCACAGTGTACCTCCGCTTTGGAGAACTCCACCAAACCTTGTAAATGGAAACCCATAAAAATTCTTAATACTTCTACAGCATGCACACAGAAAGTAAGGTAACCTTGTCAGTTACTTTGGATAAACGAAATCTTTTTTTGTGTTTATGTATGAATACATTATACCAGGTGACCAGTCCTTATTTCCAGGCAGCGTTGCTAAGTCTTCATGTCTCAATATACCCACCTCTCACTTTCTTAAGCAAAATCTTTAAAGCACTTTGGTCCTTGAAGCACCACTGGACTGAATATATGCTTCTGACCCACAAGTGATAATTATGAAGCCTTTTTTCAAAGGTGGAAGGACTCTGTATTGCAACTTACATTACTAGCTAATTCTTAAAAAAGTAATAATCGGACCCATTGTCTGAACTCAATTTCATTACACATGAGCAAAGCTGGAATAAAGCTACTGCAGTCAGATTAAAGTCAATGAACTCTATCAGATTTATATTGGCTCAACTGAGATCATAAATTGGTCCTGTAATTGGACCTTTAGGTTTAAATATAACATTTGCAATTGGCTGTCCTGCCCACAGAACAGACAACTGTATCTTGACAGAGTTCTGAACCTATTAGAATTAGTTGGGAGAGGATGACTACATGATGAACATCTAACTCTAAAAAAAGAGAGATAAGTAAAACTAAAAACAGGGAGATGCTGAACTTGAGGTAGATTATGCTTAAACTTGCATCTGAGTTAGCAGTGTTTACAGACCAGGAGGAGCAAAATAGGAGGTGATGAGGGTGTGATGTCCATGTCACACTTTTTTTTTTTTTTTTAATTATAAAAAAAGCTGTAGTTGGGTTCAATTGTCTGAATGCCCATTTGCAGCTGGAGTGCATTAGATGCATTCCAGCATTTTCCACTTCAGTTTAACCAAAAAGGAATTCAGTTCATGTGCTTCAATACCACATCATGATGTGAATCAAAGCACAGAACATCAGGACCATCAGAGATTCACTTCAAACAATGCTGATCTGAACTAAAATGACACTAAAACCAGAAGAACTCCCAGGTACAGAACGGTATTTGTAGGCTTTGCTGAAGATTGTTTATACACTCAGTGGAAACTGTCTTACAAAAAGGCCCTGAGTGAATCCTTTCTGTGCTCTTTCCTGAAGTGGGAAGAGAGGGCAAGAAGGCCTGTGAATGAATTGCTTTTTAAACAATGAGAGAAAATGATCTTGTCAAGATCAAACTATGCTTGCTGCTTTTTAGTCAGCTAAAACTAATGTAATATAAGAATGGTATATAAGACATCTCTTAGGTATGTAAGACATCTCTTAGGACTGAATTGTTCCTAAAAGAAACTATTTGGAAAGGAACAGGGGTTTACTGAGATAACATGAACTCTTCTGCCGACCATCAGTTGCAGTGTAGGTAGTTTTAGCCCAAACCAGCTAACCTGGCTAGGTTAAGGGCTGAAATACTGGCTTGCTCCCTTTTCTATAACAACTTCCACTTCCAGCGCAGATGAAAGCCCTAATGTCTTGATAGTCCCTTTAAGCCCTTTCCACAGCTTGCCCTCGTGGGCCAACAAGGTGTCTTACAAGTCAACTTGCAGAAGAATCCCGTGTCACTTGACAACAGGTCATGTTCAGGGGAAGGCAGAAACTGTGAGGAATCCTTCAAACAGATAAGGCTTGATAGTGAGGATGCTCGCATGGTGACGAGACTGTCTTGCTTATGTACCTGCAGCAGCTATCTCAGCTCTGGATTTCTGCTTCCAGAGCTTTTTCTGGAAAAGGCAACATAATCTGCTTCAATCGCCTTCATCAAATATTGAAATCAACCTGGACGGCTTTGCTAGAAGCAGGAGGATCTACTGTGTTCCCTCACTCGGACAGATCAGCTGAAGAAGCACTTTTTGGCACGGAAGGGACAAGCAGGTCAACAGTGTCTTCAGCATCTTCAACTGGTACAGCTATTCATGAAAGGAGTATCTGTCCATGGCCTGACATTGGGGTACAAATCAGCAAGTTAACTGTATGCTGCAGACACAGCCTAAATGTAATTAGCTCTTTTGTTTAAGAATAAACTGACTCTAACCACTTCTCGAGCATGTGGTTCCTTCAAGACAAAAAGGCAAATAACTCAGTTACATTTAGAAAAATGGCTTTAATGAACAGGAAAATGGCATTTAATCTTTCGGTGCATCCTGCATTTTATGAGTAAATTCCATGGGAAACTGTGTAAATGGAACGTAATTATTTTTAAAATAGAATCCTTTGTTATTAGCTACATAACTGTCATGTGTACATAAAGCACCCTGCTGTACAGACAAAAGACTGGAAAAGTTTCCTGGAGAGTTTTTGCTATTGAAAGAATAAAAATTGAAGCAGCGGGGTGAACTTTTGGTTCGCAGACTCAAATACTGAATGTTAAACCTGGCTGAGAGAAAATCACTTTATTCTGATAACCGGATTACTTAGAACAAAAATAGAGAAAATTAAGAACTGAAGAGCAGAAAATTAAGGTGGAATGCAATTTAAAGAGTAAGTAGATGATGTAGGCTTTCATTTTCATCCCCCCCAGTGTCCAGCTAATTAAAATTACAATCAAAATGAAAGTCTAAACTTGTAAATATCTTTAGCTAATGATTTTGTCTTTTTAATCATCTTCACATTCAAAGACTTTATTTTATTCATTTAGAGCTTTACAATAAAATGAAATTGTTTTTCTCTAGTAAAATCCTTTTAATTTTCGTTATCTGTTTCTTTTTACATCATACATTATGTATTTTTCTTTTTTCTTCCTAATTTGTGCACAGTATTCTCTACTTTTATAGTCTGTGCTCCTCTTATGCGTTTACTTAAAACTATTATAAAGTTAAATGTAATGAAGTGCTATAATGTAAACTTTTTGCTTAGCATAAAATCACTAGAGTTGCATCTACTGGCTTGAAAACTAATCTAGACAAACACTAGCTTTTTTCATAAGATGCATATGCAGATACAATGAATTTTTAAGCCGCTGATCACGTACAACTTTAAATTTAGACAGAACAGTAAGTATTCATCTTTTTTTCTTTCTAAGACAAAGAATGGATTTGCCCCAATTTATAGACTGCTATCCATGAATAATGGCTGTTTTCCTGTGAGTTTTGAGGCAGCTCTTTTAAATGGTTCAAGAGCTAAAAGTAATGAAAGACATTAGGCAAGTAATGTAATGGGCAGCAATGACTCACCTTTCTGACCTTAACGTTCTAAAAATTAGTGTTTGCCGTCAGTATACTTTACACTTCCCGACAGTCTGGGAATACAGAGTAATTCTATCATTTAAAAATGCATAAAGACTTAGAGCCTTTGTTTTACATGTTCATGTTGTTGTGAAATTTATAAAAGAACGTTATTTAGTTTAGCTTCAAAATTTGGTTTTGTTGTATAAGTTTTCTAAGCTGAGGGTGAGGAAACCTTGAAAGTGTAGGGAAAATGATGCTCCGTGGTATGGCTCTGTCTTAATGACTTCCCTCATTTTGGATAATACAGGCATTTTATTTTATTTTGCTAGACAACACTGATTTACAATGGGCACTAAGGTTGGAACTTAGCCAGTCATAACAATATACTTCAACACCATACAAATAGGACATTTATTTAGTAACCTAGTTCATTTCAACCTTAGTGTTACTTGCATGATCCAGCTACACTCTGAAATCTGAGAATTCTGAACTGGATCTTGGGAGTCAGTCTGTGAATTCTGAGCTATGCTTGAGAGGTGGTTTTGTATTCCTACGGTATTTAGAAAATCCCACAAAAAGGCAGTGCCAGCACCCAAGTGAAATACCAGAGGTTCAAAATACTCAGACTCAGTGGCTGGCTGATGGACAAAAATTCAGTGTGAACACGTCTAAAGGTGCTAAGCCTTTAACTTTACAGAAAGACAATTCTCAAGTTTCACATCTGTAACAACTGTCATGGATGCTACAAGTCGTGTGCGCAGGAGATCCCATTCACGTGCAAACACAGACCATGGGTGCATTTGCAACTTTTAAGTTTTCAACCTACCTGGGAAGATTTACACTGTCAATCCTCACTCTGGTATCTGAATTATTTCCAGGGAAAACCTATAGCACCACAAAAGACCCTCAAACCTATCATGAAGTGTCTGACAAATATTTTGGGGGTTATAAAACTTCTAGCTGGAACAAGACACTATTTTCATTTGTTTGTTATCTTCACTTTGGTTTTTCTTAGGAATTAATAGGAAAAAGCATGTTCGCATTATACTCTATCTCGCAAGATAATGATCAGTTTTATATCGGTGTACGTACACACATCTCCACTGAAATACTCTCATTTTACACTGGTAAAAGCAAGGCCAGATTTTGGCCCAGCATCTTTTGGAATCTCTAATAATGTATATTCCCTGGTTTTGAAAGGCAACTTTCATCTGGCTGCTTGGAAGATCTCCAAGAGTTTGTGCTCTGCAGGGTTTGAAAGGGATTAACTGCATACTCTTGTGCCTTTAGAATCAATACAACATATGGATTGGCCTCGTCTTCTTGAGTTGCCACTGACTGCAAGGGGAGTATTTGTACAATTCAGGAAGATGTAATTGGGCTTAAAGCCTCTGTGGTTTTTTTATGTGCAGAAGTTAATTTATGTGAATACATTAATGCTCATACATCAGTCATTTCACTGGGTCATCTGCCAAAGAGAGTGCCAAGATTTTGCCTATATGTACAAAGATGAACGTGAGCTTTGAGAGCCCTCTAGACCTAAGACATATTTTAAAATATCTGATGCTTACTTAATCATTTTATACTGTTAATAGATCAATTGGTGTTCTTGGGTTTGGTACCAGCATATGTTCTCTAATATTAAGGTTCTTAAATAGAGAAGAACAGTTGCATTTCAAATCATCAGAACAGACACATTTGCTGCTTCAGACACTTTTGTTAACAGCTATGCTACTTTGTTCGGAGGTATTATAATAGAGATGTCCAGAGTCTCCATCTGAGTTTGTGAACTGTTAATAATGCAAAAATGGGTTTTAAATAGCCAGAAATAAAAGTACAGTGTAAGACAACTCTATGCAAATCACCAGAACTATTTTGTAGCAAAAATTTCCTGGGTAAAACAAAGGAAGGGGTATACATGAAAACTGTGCCAGTAACAGGTTGTGGATGGGGAGGATTGTGGTGGAAGGGGAAGCCTGGTGGTTCTCACCTGTGTGCTCCTCCAGCATCTGATCTAACGTCTCGCTGTTTCCAAAAAGGGCGGCTTGGCTTGTGGATGAGCCCTGCTGATGCTTTCTTCATGTCAGCTCTAGTGCTCGTGTCACAGCTTCAGCAAGCCAGGCCAGCCTAAAATGAATTCATCAAAAAAAGCAATTAGTTTTTGGTCAGTGAACAAACTGGCCCAGTGCACAAGGGGATCAATCAGGAACCAGAGTTGGTGTAAGTGAGAAGAAGGCGCTGCAGGGCCAGGAATGGGGTGAAGGGAAGAGCGTGACTGGCCTTCACACCAGCGAGCATTTCACTGGGAGCAGTAGTACGATAAAACATCTTTTGGATGACAAGCATGGCCTGCTGGTTTAGTCATAGAAAACTTCGTCTAGTCCCAATGGCTGTTAGTGTGTCTGAGCTGTGCTTTCAAACAGTGGAGAACTGAAGCTCAAGAGAGAGGAGACTCCTTAATTAGCTGAGGACAAGGTTTGAGCGTTATTTTTTGTCTAGGACCTCAGTTAAGTTTCACTGGTTTTCAGTGTGTGTACACTTTTGGTGTAGCTTTTAGGCATAAGCAAGCTAATTTACCTTCAGTAAAAAAAGGTACAACTGCACACTATTCAAACTATTGTTTTGCTATATTTAATTATGAGTCCTTTCATATGCTTTTACCTTTAAGAATTCATTAGGACTGGAATTCTTAAACTGTGGTCTGTGGTGCATTTTGTAGAGGCCTGTGAAGTTGTTCTGGGTTTAGATCTGCTTAAAATGCAGCTAAAATATACTAAGTATTTCTCTAGTGTGGCTTTTGCTTACAACCAACTACTGCTTTTAACACCAGATTTTGTGATCACTAGATAGATGAGGAATCACCTCAGAAGAGAGGTGTTCTCTGAAAGAGAGATGTTCTGTATTAAAAAATAATCTAAACTATGAAAGTTTAAAAACGCTTGATCGATGGCTTTGCACTCTTAGTAACATTGACCTTCAGTGGCTTGAAATGCTATTGTAATTTTTCAATTTGCTATTATGAAATCCAGATTTCATAAACATATTATTATCTTTCCATTATGATTACTTATTCCCTCTAAGGTCTACAATGCTTTTCTGTAACATCTAAATGGAAATGGGATTAGGATGAGATTCTGTCACCCAGGGGATTTGTGGAAAAAGGTGGGGATATGCACAGAAAAGGTCATTTCTTAGGGGCGAGATGAATAAAATGACACCGAGTTATGAAGAAGGACAGCAATAACAGTATTAGCAATTTTGCATGTTTTTAAATTGATTGCTTTATGTTGGAGATACTAACGTTGGAGAACAATGCACTGTTCTTTTCTTGCCTTTCATAATATCCTTAAATAAAAAAAATCAAGCTCCTAAGAAATCTACATTATTTCAATGTTTTTTTTTTCTTTTTTTAGGTTACTGAGCGGTTTCATGTGAATTCTGTCTTCTGTGAGTGTACTTGCTGTCTGACTGTTTGTGGGATAATTTTGCTAACAAAATCTAGCCTAGAAATTGTTGCTTTCAAGTGTTTGGTCTGCCTACTGTTCATTTTGTCACTCAGGTCATGATTTTTTTCTTGATTACTTAATGGGGAATGTGATATTTGAATGGACAAATAATTATTAACAAACTCCATTATGATTCTTCTGTCAAACAATGATTGTAATTAAATTAGTAAAGGTGGCCTGTGGCTGAAAGCTCAGATCAGGACTCCTTTGCCTTAAGAAGTATACCTGTCAAACCTCTTGCTTGCTTTTGCTTTGTTATTTCCCTGTTTCAAAAATGCTGAAGTCTGTGTGCCAGATCAAAGTAACATGATGTTTCAAGTAACTGCATTTTTATACGAAGCTTAGAAGTGTGCAGTATATACAGTGTAAGGTAATGATTAATGTTCTCTGGGTCCCAGTACTAAAATTTATGGTTCTGATATTACAGTATTTTTATTTAGATACGCTACTCCGTAACTGCCCTTGGCTGAAGTGACTTGACATTTCTTTTAATGTCAGAGACTAAGATAAACATGGCCAAAAGAAGAAAAAACAACTGTCTTCAGTTTTGCATTTGAAGCAATTAAGAAATAATCCTTGTACCTGGGAAAGTACAGAGATACTTCACAAATAAATAAGGTAATTTCTAGTGTAGTGTGTATTGAGAGAAAACAGCTCGAGAGAAATGTTTTGATCAAAATGAAAATTGATAGATAATATGAAGGATGCAATTTACTCTGAAGCATTGGATTAACTGCTCAAGGTGAGCCATGCTGGGTATTGAAAGGCACACAAACAGCTTTAGGGGAGCAAACTACGGGCATACAGGTTAAACATAGTGGTATTTAAAACCTATTTGTGCATATATTTAGAAAATGTTTCTTGAATTGGTAACTGAGTCTTGTATTCTCCAAAGTTCTCTGGAGCAAAAAAAGGTGACTAGAGCAACGTTCTTGCAAAGAACTGAACTGCTAGGACACGTCTTTCTTGGGTATGCTGATAATTTGCTGGAAGTCTGGAAATCATCAGTGACACTTGCAAGATGTAAAAAAACCCCATGTTAACCAGCACTAAGGACACATTTTTATTAGCATGTATTCCTGAAAATCTTACTATGATGAATTTAAATGGCAAATCTTGGGACTCTTTCACCTCTCTATTGATTCTTCTCAGTGCATTGTACACCTGATGCTTGGGCAAATCATTGGCAGAATTTGGATACAGGACAGAGGAACTTTGGCAGTGTACAAAAAGAACACAGAACACAAGAGACTTTAACACCTAGCTCAAATGAGTAAACAAGGCTTCACATTCATTCCCTCACGTAGTAGCTGTATTTCTAATAGCTACTACAACAACATAAAGCTGCAAAGGGTTGGACCCCTTTTGACTCCCCCGTGTCCACGCAATCCTCATGTACAGGTCTCCCAAGCTAAGGGGACAAGATCTAGCTGCAGGTATAAACATTTTTGTTTTCTTTGCTTCTCTTTCAATTCTCCTCTTGTCCCACAGGTACTGAGCTGCTGCCAGCAATCGGAGACAGTGTTTCTCTGACTGTCATAAAACCTTGCAGAAAACACTTGTAGCCACTTCCCAGTTCCCCGGCCTAGAACAGCCGAGCTCCTACTAAAACTGCCTTTTCTACATTTTGCTGAGCCGTCCGTACTCATTTCCACAGTGAGAAGCACTGGTTTATAGATATGAATGACTCAACGTATCTTGGGAGAAATAACCTCCTCTATTACAAGAGATGAACAACTGGAAAAGTTGACAAGATTCAGCCAGTTTAGTCATTCATTCCATATCCAATAGTGGAGGCCTTATCAGCTGGCCTATAAATATTTGACCTTCTACAAACTTCAGTAATGTATTGCATGCTAATCAGATTGCATTTGCATTTGTTCCCAAGGGAAGCAGCCTCGGGGATTCTCAAGATTCAGTTCCTAGTTCTGCAACACACTTCTTAGGTGACTTTGGTAAGTCACCTACCCCTCTGTAAAACTGTTTTTTTTTTTTCCCTCTTTCTCAAACGTTATTTAGGCAGAAACTGTCTCTTGCTGTGTTTTGCATAATGCTCAGCCTTAGTGATATGCAAAGTCTTAAGGTGTCCTGAAACATACACAATAAACCCCAAAGTTTTGTTTAAATCTCTTTCCTCAGGCTTTCCCAAACACAATGGCTGTCAGGTCCTAGTGGCAGCCCACCCAGAAAAGTGAGGAAGGGTTTCTTTTTTTTATGCCAACACCTGCATGAGAAGGCAGAAGAGCTTTTATCACTCTAAATGTGCTGCGGCAGGAGAGACCATATGCTACTTAGAAAAGCAACGCGTGAATCGAGGCAGAAGTAACCCCTTTTGCCTTGCCTTGGGTGGCACTCCAATCTGCCTGGCGCGGCCGGCTGCGTGTTAAGCGCCTTGCCCGGCGGTTCTCCTCACTGCCGGCCGCTTGTCCCCTCAGGACGGGCTAAAGCGTGAGGAAAGCCCGGGGCCGCTCCGCGGCTCGGCTCCCGGGAAGCCGCGCTCCTCGGAGTTCGGGAAGCCGCTTCCCCGCCAAGGGAATCTCCAGAGAGCTTCCCGCCTCAGGTAACGGTCGGCACGCGCCCGCCTCCGCCCCTCAGGTAACGGTCACCGGCTCGCGCCCGCCCTAACGGCCGCGCCGCGCGCCCTTCCCTTCCCCCTGAGGCGCGTGCGCCGGCGGGGGCGGAGCCTCGGCTGGCGGCGCGTGGGATTCGAACGGCCGGGGCCGGGCGAGCGGGGAGGGAGGGAGGCGAGAACGGCGAGAACGGCGCGCCATGGCGGGCTCGGGGGCCTTGCTGCGCCAGTGCCCGCTGCTGCTGCCTCAGAACCGGGAGGGGACGGCCTACGAGGGCTTCGTTACCGCGCAGGTACCGGGGCCTGCGCGCCGCTTGCTCCCGTCCCGGCCCCGTCCCCCCCCCCCCCCCCCCCCCCCGCCGCAGGCCTGCGCCCGCGGAGCGGCTGTGTGTGAGGCGGCAGCGCTTCCCGCCTCGCCGGGGCCGCCAGCTGCCCGGCCGAGCGCGGAGCCGCCGGCTTGGCCAAGTGGTTGATGGCGGGGCCCCTCAGCTGGCCGGGCCCCCCCGCGCCCGCTGCCCCGCCGTGTGCCGTCAGGGCGCTGTGGAGAGGCGCCCGCGGCGCGGCCCCGCGGCTGTGCGCTCGGAATTGCTCTTCCTTCGGCGGCGCCAGCTCGCTCATGGCTTGTGGGCTGCATTTGTTGTGCTGGCAAGTGTTCTGGGTTTGGTTTTGGGGTTTTTTTTTTTTTGTTTTTTTTTTTTTTTTTTGAGGGTTGCAGATTCAACGTGCTCGTGGCCTAGGGTAAAGGTTGAAGCAAACGACTAATCGTGGGTACTTTCCTTTCACTTGCTCTGCGTGCGAGGTTTCAGCTTAAGTAGCTGCACCATCTCGCTGAGGGCCTGGCAGCTTGCAGCGCAGGGAGAAGAACAGCACCTAAGGCAGGTTGGGAGTGGGTGCTCTTAAGCCAGCTTTGCCATTAGAGGCACGATGCAGTGACGCTACAGCCACCGCTCCTTAAAATATCACGCGTGCGCGTGCACACAGACCACAGAAACAGCCCTTAACGGGTGTATTTTCATTTAGAAATAGCGTGGGATTTTCTTCCTGTAAAAATAAGTAAAAGGCAAAAGACCTGGGCTGTGTTGCAGTTGCATTTTCAAAAATGCAGTTTTGCAGTCAGAATTCGGGAATGTTTTTGTGACTCTCGTATTCAACTTTCACAAGATGTTTGCAAACGTGTGTTTATATTTGCATTACTCTAACAGCTGCAACTTTTGAAATGCTCTGTGTGTTAGAATGCATCCTGGAGTTAATGGGAAGGTTAAGATGCGAGTGTGAGTGTCTGTTCTCAGATGTGATTTTTTGATTAGGGCTAAGGTCATAATGTAGCAAAGTCTGAGGTTATGCGTTTAATTTAAGTGTACAGTAAACATCAGCTTTGGAGGAGTTTGGAAGCAACTGATGTGCCAGTGGGCTGTGTTCAGCTCTGAAATGGGTATCTTGGTTTTGCTTGTGAGCATCATGGAAACACTGACGTTGAAAGGGACCCCTGGACATCCTCTAGCAGGGTCAGCTGGAGCAGTTGCTCAACACCATGTCCAGGCAGGTTTTTGAATATCTCCAAGCACGGAGACTGCACAACCTCTCAGGCAGCCTGTTCCAGTGTTCGACCACCCTCCCTGAGGTCTTTTTTTTCATTGCATTTAGGTGAAATTTCCTGTATTTCAACTTGTACACATTGCTTCTCATCCTGTCAGTGTGTGTGTGTGTGACTCAGAGTCTGGCTACACCTTCTTTAGTCCTCCTCCATCAGGTATTTGTACATGCTGGCAAGATGCCCCCTTGAGCTTTCTTTTCTCCAGGCTAACCAGGCCCAGCTCCCTCGGTCTCTCCTCGTATGAGAGATGCTTCAAGCTGTTAATCACCTTTGTAGCTTTTCACTGGACTAAATCCAGTGTGCCCATTCCTTTCTTGTACTGGGGACCCAGCACTCCAGGCGTGCCTCGCCAGTGCTGACCAGAGGGGAAGCATCACCCCCCTCGCCCTCTTAGTAACGCTCTGCCTAATGCAGCGCACGAGGCTGTTGGCCTTTGCTGCAAGGGTGCGTTGCTGGCTCAGGGTCAACTGTGCACCCATGAAGACGGCCAGGTCCTTTCATGCAGAGCTGCTCTCTAGCTGGTCAGCAACCAGCTTGTGCTGGTGCTTGGGGTGAATCCTCTCCCGGTGCAGGACTTTGCGCTTTCTTTCTTAAGTTCATGAGGTTCCTGTCAGCCCATTTCCTCAGCCTGTTGAGGTCCCTCTGAATGGTAGCACAATCTCACGGTCTATCAACCGCTCCTCCCCAGCGCTGTATCCTCTGCCAGCTTGCTGAGCGAGGGTGCATCCTGTCCCGTCACCCAGGTCCCTAATGAAGGTCGACCAGCGTTGGCCCCAGGACTGACCCTGTGTGCACCATTAGTCGGGGGCCTCCAGCGGGACTTCATCCAGCTCATCACAACCCTTGGAGCCCAGCAGCTCTGCAGGTTTTAAGTCCACGTTGCTGTCAGCTTATCTAGTTCATCCTTCTTCAGTTTGTCTGTGAGGATGTTATGGGAAACAGTATTAAAAGCCTTTCTGAAACTGAGAGAAAGCATCCACTCATTTAATCACAGGAGGAAGTCTGGTTTTGTTCTTAACTTCCTGCTGAAGAAATCTCAGAATTTGTGGGCATGATTCAAGGTATGTTGAGCTGAGGCAGAGTCTGGAATACAAGTTTGGAGATTATTTAACTGCCCTCTTCACCACAGGGAGGAGTTAAACCCACTCACAAACCTTCTTTATTTCCGTTTTATTTTGATCATCCCATAAGAAATTAGAGGGAAGATCACAAATCGGGACAATTACTGAAAATACAAGTAGGTGGCATTTAGGACCTGCCCCATATGGATTGCACTAACAGGAAAAAAATTACATTCATGTACTTGGGACTGGTTTTGTTTACAGCTTCTTAAACTTTGCTGAAATGTGTTGTGGATCAGTGCCCAAGTTCCTTTTTAGTGTAGTACTTTTATGATAAGAATCTGTTTTGACTCTTACTTGAGTTGAAAACAGACTTTCATGTACTTCAACATGACTTGGATTAAATTAGATTTCTTGGTTTTGTCCAGATTTGGTAATGTTTATTTTTCTTCTAAAAGGTGTTATTTTTGCTTTATGAAATGTGATGCACTGATGAGTTTTTACTGAATACTGCGAGTTAGAAGTCAACAGTATTTCAACTTCAGAATTAAAATCAACATTATTTCTACCTGTCACTCATACTGCTTTTTTTTTTCCTAAATAAAGAAATTCTGAAAAATATTCCTGGAAGTCAGATAAGACAGACTTTCTCTCTTAGTAGGTGATCTTACAGGGAACACTTCCCACAAGTGTCTAACTGTTTTTCTTCGCTGACCTTCCTATTAATGAAATGTTTCTTTTTCAAGGGTAGAGACTTCCATATCAGGATACTGTTACCAGTGGATTTTCAGTTGAAAAATGCAAGGTGAGGCAGTTTTATGAAAGCAATTGGTAAGTGTATGTAACAAAAGTTTATTTTGATAAAAGCAATGATGGATATGCATATGAGTTATTATTTTTTCCAATATCAGTGTTGGTAATTAATTCCTACTGGTTTCAGCTTAACCTTGCAACAAAATTGTACAGCATCAGTGTTAATAAATGCTGACAATAAACATTGCCTATATCAAAACATTTTGTTGTTAATTAACTTTGAAACCTTTTGTAATGCATTGATTGTATTTATATATAAATCAACATACTTGGGGAAAAAAATGTTCATTTAAATTGGATTATTTATATGTCACCATTTGGGAAACAGAAAATTCAGTGCAAAGTTGCAAATTTAAGCAATCATATACTTGAAGCAAAAAAAGCTACGCTGACCATCATTTTCTCTTTCCCATTAATACATATTAATTTGCGTTACCCAACTTTTCTTTTAAAGCTCTGTTTTTATGACTGCTTGTCACAGTCATATGTGGGGGGGGTGTTTGCGTGCATGCACACGCGCATGGATTAGTCTTTAACATTGTATTCCATACTTCTGCCTAGGCCAGCCTGCTCTCAACTGTGAACAGATGTACTCAATAGCTTTGTTATATTCTAGGTCGGATACACATAATAGGTCGGATACACATAATAGGTAACTTTGACATTTTCAGGACAACATTTTTAAATATTGGTACATTTTATGAAGTCATATTAGCTTGCAAGAATTATGTTGTTTTCGGCAAAGAACAGAGGCTTTTGTAGGTAAATGCTTAATTTTTAATGGGCTTTGGGATAGTGACATTTGAAAGCTTTAAATAACTAGAATATGAAAACTATAAGAAATTTTGAAGTATTGTTTACTTCCTTGGGGTTTTTTTGAAGAAAAACTTTTATGTTGTTGTGTAGCAGACTCTCTCTTCTAAAAATCATGTACTGTGAATTTAAAATTTATACAAAATACTGTTTTGTCTAGGATAGAGTGTAGCTGGCACCTAAAGACGATACTGCATGGATATCGGCATATTTTGAAGCAGGTATACAACTTCTAAAACCGCTTCTGTTAAATGTATGCTTATAATAATTCTGAAAAGCTTATACTTGTGCACCAATTCTAAAAGTGTTAAAGAACTCTCCTTTCACTGTATAGCCAAGATTTATTTTGAAATGCTTGAGGATTTGCAGGTCAATCTAAAGAGAGATAGATAGAATTTAGTAAATACTTGTTTTTATTCAAGCTTTATTTTTTTGAAGATTGAGATAGAATGATTTTTAATTAATGGCTGCTGACACTTCACTGGAATTTTTCTTTAATCTCTCATTTAGAAACAGATTTTGTTTTCCCTTTTTTATATATTTATTTTTTTATAAACCATAATGCAAAGAAGAGAATTCACATTAATTATTTATAGATCTAGCTCATTCTGTGTTGTGGACAGTCAAGGAATCTAAGTTAAACCCTCCTATCCAGAGGAAGCTTTGGAGTAAGGCTAAAACAGCCCTGCAGTCACGATGAATATTTTGTTTCTAAGAAGGCATCTTTGCCAGGTGTGCTAGTTGAGACACTCTGTCTCACGGACTGTGCACCCCTTTGTAGAACAAGGGTTGGGAGTAACCAAAGATACACAGAGCCGAGGAAGCTGAAGCATAAATACGTACTGCATCTCAAGGTAGACAGGGATCCTTAATCATGTACAGCATCTAAAAGCAGACAGTTCTGGAGAGTTCCTAAAGAAAAATGAACCAACTAAGAAACGTTTTTGAGTGATTCTAAAGCTTCTGTTCTCATTGGTGAAGAATAAAGTCTTCATAAACTATATAAATGTGTAATGTGACCTGATGTGACAAAGGTGATGGTTAATTTTCAGTAAAGTTTCCTATAGTCTGGGAGATCTGTTCTGTAATTGAAATATTTAAACATGTGGTGTACAGTTGGAGTTTTTTTATGTTAGTTGGTTTGACAATACTAGAAAAATAGATACTTAGACTGAAATTGTTTGCCACTAAAAGTTATGAGTTGAAGAAAACTAACTGATACTGTGTTCCCTCCAGAGGCTGCACAGCTGCCCAGATCTTGTCAGTTTTATGGTGGAGCTGAAAACTATTTTGGTAAGTGACAGAATATGTATGGGGGAGATGGGATGTTCTTATAGCTTTGGTTTTCACTTTCAGGTTTTTTACAGTACTGTTTGATAGATGGATTTATGTTTGGTTGTTTTTTTAAGCAGAGGTGATTTCATATGTATGCTGTTCATGTAATGTTTGTATAAATATGCTGTAGGATTTTAAGTGACTGTACTCTTTGGAAATTGGAGTGTTTCGGAAAAATTAAAATCCCAGCAAGGGATCTCAGTATAGTGCCACCCTCTTTACAATGATTTTCTTGGAATTCCTGGCATTGTCCAGATGGTAAAGAAGGCTTATAATCATACAAAGGATTAGTAGTCAGTGGATTGCTGAAGGTGCTTTCACCTCTGTGACAACTTGACCAATAAATGCAGAAAGCTTTTTTTATAGTTCAGAGACTGCTGTTTGTTCTTTTTTTTTTAAAAAGTTTTTCTAATCTAGGATTGAAGAGTAGCAAAGTCTTTAGTTAACAACATGAAACTGACAATTTCTTGTCTGTTAGTAAAACATCATTCAATGAGCATTCTTGGCAAAGAATACCTGTGTACAACCTACTTAACTTAGAAATAAACCACAGTAAGTATTCTTCAAAACAACAACAAAAATACCCTCCTGGTCTTACATCACTGCTCTATGCCGGGAATGCCTTTCCTCAGTATTGGTTCAATCCCTGCCAAACTGGATTACACTAAACCAGGCAAAGGTGCTTGGAATAGGACTGAATAAGAATGTATACATGTGGCCTTTTTGGAATATTTCACAGTACTTATTCCAATCTATTTGCCTGGCTACACAAGCCCTCAGAAAATGAGAATGCAATGAAAGTATAATTTATTCAAAATAGTAGAATAGCGATCCTCGGTGCAGATAGTAAATACAACAGAAGATATTGCTGGAGAACTGGGCAGAAATGATTGTTTTACTGATTTTATTACTAATTCTATTTATTACTTAAATTTCTTTTATTTTAAATTATTAATAATTTTATTATAAGTTTCATTTATATATTTGTCCTGTAAGCATAATTTTAACTTAAGTACACTTTTAAAGAACAAGTAACACAACGCGAATTTGGAACGTACAGTTTGGGTTTGGTTTTGTTTTTCTCTGTAATGTGGCATTACCTGTTCAATAAAAATTTCTTTTTGAGGCATTACGACATACTTGATGAGTGTCTGTACCAAAACTTACTCTCTGGGATCCTATGATGTTAAAACAGAAAAACTGACTTTTTGATTTTTTTTCTTTTGATTGCAATTTAAAGTTGTATATAGATACTTAAAAATAATATGGGGGATTTCATATGTGTGTCGTCTTTTGTGGCTGTGGAACCCAGGAGACAGCTGTGGGCTTAATAGAACCTTCTTTTGAAATGTTCTTTCAGTCAAGATGCTTGACTTCAAATTTATTAGCTGAAAAAGAGGCACAATTGATATTTGCATCTGAAGACTATGTTGTCAACATCTGTGGTTTTTTTTTTTAAATTGCAGATGTTTTCATTACCAGTATCTGAAGTAATTTAACAAACAGCTTCTTTGTCTGCTTTAGCTGGAGGCTATAACAAAACAAATGCAGTGTACAGTTAATTTTACATAGGCTTAGTATTTTTGAATGAATTGCAAAAATCACATGACTAAATAGATGCAAAAATATTGAAATCTCTCTTAATGATGTTTTTAATGTTCTTTTAAACAGGAAATTGCTTTAAAGAATACACAAGACCTGCATATACCACGGCCGCCAGAATACTACTCCTGTCTTGTCAGAGATCTAGAAATATTGGGTTGGAATAAGTATGCTTGTTTTATTTCTTAACAGCCATTATCTTTAGCATATCTGGTCTTCTTTTGTATTTGTGAGTTGAACGTATCAAATGTACTTGTTCTGTTAATTTATCCTGTTCAGAAACTGGTCTTGCTTTAAAAACTGCTGCTTTGTTTTTAATTTTAAAAAAACCAAAAAACCGCAAAACAAACCTGTATCAACTGAAGGTATATTTTCAGTCTCAAATAACTGAGCTGAAAGGTGAGATGCTACTACTAAGAAATCAATTCTTCTTTGACCTATAAACTATTGGCCTAGTAAACGTATTTAATACAACTTCTGTAGCTCTCCTTTTTCTTCCTTCTTTTCCCTACTTTGTACAGCTTTTTTTGACTATTCCCGTATCCAATGGCTGATCATCCTGCACCTTTGTGTTTCATAAAAACAGTTCATACATTTTTTTAGAACTAGGATAATTATTTTTAAAGAACAGCTCTATCTTGCTCTCCATAGCACAAGGATCTCCTTAGGCAACGGAACAACACAGTTAATCCACAAAAAGGTAAATTACAAAAACAAAACAAAAAAAACCTGAGTGGAGGGGAGAATTTGGAAGGCTGTAAATCCAGAACTTCAAAACAGCCAGCTCTTTGCAACACGCACTCTTTTTGCTACCCAGATGGGTTTAGAGATGAGGGCTATCAAAAAGCATTCCTTAGTCTCTAAAAACTGCAAGCAGACCATGTTTGGAGGAGCAGGGGGGCATTTCCAAGTGGGAAAAATGCTGGTTACTGCACAAGGAGAGTATAAACTGTGTCACCTGAGGATGGAGGCTCAGTGCACCCAAGAACACGGTTTCATGTATATGCTGTACTATAAATTGAGTATCTGTGGAACAAGAAGTGACAGTTCAGGTCATCTTCTAGAGGAAGGAGAACTAGAAGTGAATCTTTCACCCCAACTAAAATGCTTGGTTTAATACCATGGGAAAGAATGTCACTTTAGGAAAGGATATTTGACTTTGCTGACGAATGAAACATACACATAGCTGCCTCTGGGTGCCTTCTCATTAGGGTCTTGAATGAGTGCAAACAGATTATATTATTCACAGTCCCATATACTCTCAGATGAGCTCATAGAACAAATTTAATTTTATCCTCCTACAGAGGAAAACAAGGTTGTGCTCCTCATACCTCCTATAGAAACCTGAAGGAACATGCAGTTGTGATCAAGTACGCAAGTTCTATGTGGAAATTTTTCAGAAACCTGCAACGCTTCCTGTTTTGGAGACTTTTACTTGGAAGGCTTTAACTGCCATCACATGTGCCACCACTGGCAAGTTCTCTGATGCTGAGTCTTCTCCTTCCTCCAGCAGAGAGCCTGGGATGGACTGATTTCTCTCCTTTCCCCTAGAACCTTCAGGAGACCTCTGTAGGGTTGAAGGTGGTAGTTGTTTCTGTGTAGCGAGCCATTGAGGGAATATATTTGAAAGCTGTCTTTAATAATATGCAATTAATCTCACAATGCCTTCTTTCAAGGGGTTAAGATGAAAGATTTTGTAGGATGTTGAAGAGTTTTGAATGAGAAGCTACTTTTTAGTTTCAGTAAAATGAAAGTTAAAAGAAAAAGTCTACATTTGTGGTTTTCAACAAGACAAATCTACTTTTACAGTAGTCTTGGATGGTAAGTTAACTTTAACAAGTGTTTATTTTGCTAAATGAAATAAAGAAGCCTTGGGTTTAAGAATAGTTTTGAGTTTTCTCACCTGATTTGTATATAAATAAATGACATGTGATTAACATTAAGTAGGAATTTGCTTTGAAGGTGTGCTTTTATTTAAAGATTTAAAACATCCTTGTTAAATCAGCAGAAGTTTTTTCAGTAATTTCCATCATTAAGTATGTAGTTGTGCCAGCTGATGACATACTCTATTCAAATTTCTCAGACTTAGGTCTGAGAATATTAGTTAAAATTTCCTTGACACATGGGAAATAAATTTTGAATCATGCCTGCTTTCCCAAAATGAAGAAAAAAAAAAAAACCCAAACCAAACTCCTTCAAAAAGCCCATGCCAGCAAAACAGACAGACATGCAGTAAGTATACTTTAAAGATATAAATATCTAAAATGTACTGTATTTATAATTTGATATATGTAGTATATAGCTAAATAAAATAAAAATACACTTTGAAAATACAATTTAGTAACTTATCTGATATTTCAGATACTGATATGATAATGTCAGAAACTGATATTTCTTCTGACCTGCTGTACGTACAAAACATCCAGTGGTTTATTATTAAAAAGCACATCAGGGTTTTATCAGACAGCATGCTTCTAGGGCAGAATTTCACCTGGTTTCTAGGCGAAGGTGGTCTTCATGCAGATGCACAACTTATGCCGCGCTTCTGTCCAGTGTAGTCCTGTAACTCAGTAAACATACACCTCGATTGACTTATGTTACAGATAAGGTTTCTATTTGATTGGGGTTTTTTGGTTGGGGAAGTCAATCATTAATCAGAGGGCTAGGCTGTGCACAGGGGTTCATATCTGGTTTACTATGAGTTGGAAGGAGAATAATGTAGAGAGGTGATTTGAAGCCCATTAGTAAGTTACACCTCTAATTTTAGTGTGCTTTTAACAATATAATGAACTACTAAGAAGGCCTCTTAACCAAGACTGATTTTGAGTTGCAGGTGATACGTATTTGCATGTTAGTTAAAAACATCCTGGCATGGTTTTTCAGCACAAAACTAAGCCTGCATTTAGTACTGGCAGTAAGGATCAATCACTGCTCGCACCTTGAGAAGCCTCCAGCTTTATTTATGACAATTTTTCTTAGAAAAGACCTGGCTTGTTCTGGACCCTAGATTTACCTTTTCCTAGTGAGTTTTGGGTCATGCTGAAGGCTGCATCCAAATCCAACTGAAAAACTGAAGAATATTTTGTTTGAACGAGAATCAAAGCAATAGCCTATGGTTCCTTTACCTCTGAAGTGAGTTAAGAAGCTCTCAGGTATGGCATGAATTTACTGTCTTCTAATGGCTTTTAATCTAGGGAGTATGTGAAGTTTCTCAGAAACGAGTTGAAGACATTGTCACAATGATCTTACACCTCTTTCCTCCTAAACCGCTGAAAGTACAAACAGTTGTGAGGATTGCAAATGGACAGGCTGCTGTGATAAGATAATCACTTTGTGACACAGAAAACTTGATTCTTTGACCATCATGCTTTCATATTCAAATACTTGGACACAAAAGTCACAGTTCAACAGGTTATAAATTTGTACCAAATTTCCAACACTAAGTGCTGTCATAACAGCTGGGGAGTTCAAAGGAGGATACTTCCTTCATTTTAAGAACATGGAAAAATACCAGCACAAACCTAATCAGCTGAGCTGGGAGAGAGTACACATGTAGTAGCATTAAGCTATAGGAAAGGCTCTTCCAGTACTATCTCATAATCTTGCTAGTTGATTCAATGTCTTGGGAAGGTAAATTATCAACTATTAAACATTTGTAGGACTCTTATCACCCTCATGTGGATTCAGAAAGGTTGCTAGTGTCTCTTAAGTCCATGGTGCGAGTCATGATCTCTCGCATCTCAATGCATTTCTGCTTAATACTTGCCAAGTTTTTTCATAGAAAGTATCTTCTCCTCTTGCCTTCCCCATTTCCGAGGGAATCCTGCCTTGTCGTGCGCTCTCAATCATTTGTGTGTTATGCTGAATTACAGTACCTCAGAGATTTCACTGAGGCTTTCCATCTTTATGGTCATTTCATTTTTCTCTATGTGATAAAATGATGGAGCTTATAGAGGAATAAAGGTTTATATAACTGAAACATCACCTATGTAAACAATTCCTTATTTATTATACAATCCTATGAAGAAGTTCATACGACTTCTACAGCGTTGTCCAACTTTCTCTAGTCCTATGTAACTGACCCTTTCATCTCTTCTTACCCAAGGAATGGTGGAGTGATGTTACAGAACAGGTAGCCACAAAGCTACTAGTAGAGTTCCTTTTTTCTGTCCTAACCTAAATGGAAGATTAATTCCTCCTTTGTTCCCTGGAGGCAGTTTACTGTTTTTTACATTCTGTTGAGAAGGAGGAAGGCTAGCTATGAATCTTCATTCTGGGCATTCTCAATCCAGTATGCCCCTTGTCTGAGGAGCTTTTTATTTCTTGGTGTTCCTGTTTGTGAAAAAGTTTGAAAGGGAAGAAAACGTTTTACTAGAAAACCTCTAAGTACGTGGTTTGTAATGAATAATATTTAAAAGGGCTTGTGTTGCTTAGCATGAAGAGTTGTCTTCTACTAGCGGCAAGTTGTTGAAGTCAAAATTAAATAAACGTAAGAATTTCCGGATTGGTCTGGATTGTAGTGGTGCTTCATAGCGGTGATGATCTACGCTTTTTTACCGTTTTTTTCCATTATGTCCAAGTTCAGTGAAAATCACATTTTAAACTGGTTTTAAAAGATACTTTAAACATGGATTCTAAACCTAAAAATATGTTAAAAATTGAACAACAGACAGAACTTGAAAATAATTTTATGATGTATCCCTCTATACATAATTAAACAGGTAGCCATTATTGGTGCTCTTAGCACCTTTTCCCAATGCTTACATTATTTTTTTAAAGTTTGTCTAATTCACACTGTCAATAAAACCGAATGTGAAGGTTCTTTACAAATATGGTTGGACATAATCATAGTGTCACTATATTTTTAACATAATGGTGTGCATATGTTTATATTTTAAATATATAACTGGGTGCACACACATATATGTATATTTATTTTAGAGGCTGTCAGGTTGTTAAACTAATTGTAAAAGTACTGAACCCTTAAGGATTTCAGAAACAAATTTTAAGATATATTAGCCTGTTGCTATGTAAGAAATAAAAAGAATTTTTTAATCTTGTTCACTCCTACCCAATATAGAGTAAGGAACTGAAAAAATGTTTGATTTTAAAGTAAAATAATCCATACCTTTCTGGCACTTCAAGGGTGAAGTGGTCCAAACAAGATGACTGTCAGAACAGATACTTTTAAATCCTAAACACCTTGACAGCATCCTTTAATTTTTTCCATTCTCTCTTGCTGTCGAACCTCACAGTGCACTGATGCAGGCACCCATTGTGCTTTGTTTTGGCCACTGCTATACATTTTATTGCAGTAACCATTCTGTGGCTTAGCTGCTGGTTTAGGATTTCCCCACCCCAGGCAAGAGTAGATGGAGGGGTGGGATATAGGTAGTTTCTTATTGTTACAAAACTTTGTGATACAATTTTGAGATAAAGTTGGAACAAAGCGGGGATAATGATATTTTCCAATTAGAGGAAGAATGCTCTAATCCTTTCTAAATAAATTGAGTTTAATTGACTACAGTTGAATTACACTTTTATTAAGACTTGTGTTTCTTTCAACTGTTGTGGAGGAGTGTCAAAATACTCCCAGGAATCTGTAGGACTATTTAATATTGCATTAATCAGCATTAAACATGAAATAAGAGAGCTCTTTCCCTACTTACTACCACTACTGCTTTTTCTATCTGTATTTTTCAGTTCCCTCATGTTGATGCTATGTCATTTATATTGATTATTTTCTTTTCTCCTTTTCACTTCCTTCCCAGGAATGTGCACACCCTTTGGTGTATGTCTACTTTTTCTCGTACAGGCTTCTACAACTCCTTTGCCAGTTTCACTTGCAAGAGAACCATTTTTCCTGGCATGCGGGCTCAAGTGACTGGGCTAGTATGTAATGGTTTTAAAAAAAAAGAAATGTTACTTGGGCCAGGAAGCAGGAGCTTTCTTTGAACTCTGATAGGCCTTTCCATCAGTCTAGGTGATAAGTTGTGCAATAATCTTGGACTGCTTTTATCTTTACACAAGAATGCCGTAGTAAAAATGCAAAAAGATCCACATGCTCAGTTCACTGGTAAATATATGGAGAAGTCTGAACCTTTTTGGCAGTTGTTGAAGCTACTCAGCTGAACATATTTCTAGAGAACAATGTATTTTACAATTGTATTCATCTTCATTGCTGTGGGAGGCACAAATCAGTGACATCTTAAGCAACGAGTTAGTGATTATGTCAGAAGTTTTAGAACTTATTTACATTTAGTATGTACTTGCTACTTGCTTGGGTGCATGTATACTGTGTAAAACTGTCATGAAACGAAGGCAAATCATCATAAATAACACATTTTTTACCAGTTTGGGTACTATTTTCTGCAGCAAATCAATTTCAGAATATGAACCAATATCCACTGAATTTTCCACAATAATAGTATTGATAATAAAAGAGAACTTCATTGAAGAGAAAAGCAAATCAAGAGCATAAAAGTCTCATACAGTAAGAAACTGCAGAAATGGATCAAAGATTTGACAGGAAGTTTAATGTGTACATAAGTAGAGGCTGACAGGAACATGCTGTGTGTGTCAAAGGTTCCAGTGATGGAAAACTGAAACACAGTGCTCACTGACCACAGCATGAGCCTTGACACACATTGTAAATAACCCAAAGATATATGACTGCATTAAGCAGTAGACTGGTGTATTAACAGCAGTAAATCTAGAACAGCAGAAATGGTTGGCATATAGGACTTCCTCTGCTTAATATTTGTAACAGACTAATAAGAGTACTGCAGACGTTTCAAACTGTACTTCTTACAATGCTGTTAAGAGTTTTCTTTTCTCTTTCAGAGTCGTGTATGTGGATACTGGTCTTGCCACAATCAGGCTAAAAGCTGAAGACTCTTGTGGTCGACAGCATCTCATCACTCTGAAGTTAAATGCAAAGGTGAATTTATGTGGGAGACAGTATTTTAAGGCTTCCTTAAAATAAACAGATTTTCCTTAATTCATAAAGATTTTAGAGAGTTGGTTGGTTTGTTAGTGTATCTGTTCCGTAAGATAATGGTGGGGGATTTTTTGAGAAATTTTTTTATATAAAGTAGAGTTTTCAGACTTTAATTGTATTTAAAGTTAATATTGCATTATGGTTATCTGTAAGAACCTTTTCATATGAAACTGTGCATCACATGAAAAGCACTTTATGATACTGCAATTATTTTACTGGATTACAGACAAAGCCATCTAGGAGACTTTCATTCATTATCACTCCATCCAGGGACTATGCACATAACAAGAATTAGAGACGTTGGGTTGCTTCTTTAGCAAGTCTCACTGTTGAAGCTATAGATATAAAGATTCATGAAAAACTGACTACAGAAGTGAGTTCCTTATGTTAAAAAAGTTATTTCTTTTTAGTCTAAATAATTGGCTGATTTTGACAGTGTTTGCAAAGCAAATCCATGGCGTGTGTGGAAGGAGAAAAATTTTAATTCTTTCTGGTACTTAGAACTGAACTCAAATTGCAACATTTCTTCGTAGAATTTCTTATTTGAAGGCATGAATCTTTTATCAGAAATGATGAATATCCAGGCTGTGTGGTGACAATTGTATGGTAATAGCTGTTGTCTTCAGAAAATCAGTCTAGGGGAAAAAGTGGATCCAAAAGCATCTAAATGTCATTGTTTGGGACTATCCCTGGTCCATCGTCTGCAGTAATAATCTCGAAGGGATGAGGAGTGGACATGGTATTGTAAGATTAAATTTCACCTTCACAGACATCCTATATTCCTTTCAATATCAGGAGTTTTTTTAGTTTTACCAAAGGCAAGCTAATTTTACCTTAGAGGGGAAAAAGGAGCCTATGGAAAAAGTACTGTTTGGGAATTGAGGTTGCTAAAGTGGATTTTAAAAAAAAGAGTAAAGCTATCCTACATGCACGGAGTAATGAATGCATAATTAATTTGCTAGTCCATCCGTTATTAAATACATTGATGGAAAAAATATATCAGGAAGTACAATTACAGTCTATTTAATGTGCAAGGAGAGTAACCAGACTGTATTGTCATTGTTTATCAGGGGACGGCTATCCCATACTTGGTATGACACTACAAATTAAGTGCAGCCTGTTGCCCCTAAGTTTTTTCTTGATTTTATGGCAACTGAAGTATTTTAACTATTTGGAAGTAGAAAAGTGCAGAAAAAAACCTCCAGTACAATACCTATTTTTACCAAGCAGCTGCCGTGGTCAAACACTATTACACTTATGCATTGGCTGGTTCTGTTTAGCCTTAACTTATCACTGTACTGTAAGGGGAATCGAGATTACTGTTTTCTGTTCTTGTAAAAACTTGTGTATTTTCTTTATAGTAATAAAATATCTGAAGTTGAGACTCCTAGGAGCAGAAGAAAGCACCATCTAACAACTAAGGATATAGTGTAATAAAGACACTAGATTATCCAACTTGTCTGTTGTAACAAGTAATCATCAATCTTTTATTTCTTTTTCTTTTCAAGTGATTGTTATGATGAAGGATCAATTGATGTCCTTTTTAAACCATGTCTGGTATTTAAACTTGCCACAAGAGAAAATTTATACGTGAAACGTGGTTTGGTGACAAGGGGATTTGATTTTCCTTCATATACATATCTTATACATTTGAAAAGACTTGGCTGAAGTATTGTTTGAAGGGATTTCTTTTGATAACCTGTTTTAATAAAAGTATGCTTATTTTTGTTATGCTGTTTCTTTGATTAAGGTTAGTATGCGAGCTAAACCTCTCCTCCCCAGCATACATTGCTGGCTCTTGTCTGTATTCTGGCAGATGGGTTTGTTCAGCCTCATCCCCATGGATGCCATACAGTGAAATGAGTTTATAAGCCTGCTGACAATGTTTTCAGGAAGAAACTCTTCAATAAGTGATTTAGGAAATTCTTTTTCATAAGGTTATCATGTGTATTGAGATAATCCCCTAAATATTCCCTTGCTGTCATTCTTAAGAGTTTGGATGTGTTTTGAGCGCTTTTTCTTAACATGTTGTCAAATGTTTCCACCTGTTGTCCTTGTCTTAATGTGCTTTGTGTTAGGAACTGTCCTTTCAAAACACTTGCTCTCTATAAACTGCATTTGTAAAGTGTCTAGGAAACTTGGGGCGATCAACTTAAACCTGGAAGAACTGAGAATGGTCGTATGATAGTTAGGTATGCTAGCCAACTCATGTGCTACACAATTTTGACTTTTGTAAATGATTAGGCTTAAACCTCAGAAGAGGATATATTGTTTAATGCTCAGATTACATTTTGCGAAATACTTTTCCGATTTACTTGGTTGAAAATGCCTGGTCCAGAAATCTTTAGCCATTCGCAATTTAAATAAATTACTAGAGAGTTTTTCTGAAAGCAAAGCATGCATCTTTGCAAGTATAAAACCAAATACGTTGGCTTTTATTTATCAGATTTCATTTTGTATTCCATGAGAAGTGGGTTGGGTGCCTGCCATTTCAGATCCCAAGAATTCAAATAGGCCACTGCAAGGATTTGCATGCCATGTAGTAATGCAAGATGCTTTGGTAATTATCTGAAGGGTTTGGCAAGGGTTCTGAAAATACTTTTCCTAGATAAAGTTAGCTGCATGCTCAAAAATACAATCTAAATATTTTGGTTAATAATTGCTTAAATTGTTTGAAGGAATAATAGGATGATTTCTGACATATATATTTGAATGTAACTGTAATAACGTGTGATGTCATTGATATGCTCTGGTATAGTACTGTAAAATACTGTCTCCTGGCGAATCACTTGCCTTATTTTATATTGGATTTCACTCTGCAAGGTCTCAGAACATAATGTACATATGTACAGAATCATTGTTGCATAGTTCTTGGCAATTATCTGGTGCACAGTACAATATTGTGCTCTTAAAGAAATTTTGACTAAAAATGCAGGGAAAGAATGCTGTAGGTTTTTTGGTTTGGGGTTTTTTTAAGTAATATAAAGTTAGAATCTGGTTTGCAAGCGCTTGTTCAAAGGCACCCTACAAAAGACTGCATAAAATGAATTTACTTACCAAGAAAGTAAACACGTAATTGGCTAGTGTTTCTGGGATTTAAATGAGGTAGCCCTAAAACCAATCCTACGGAAAAATTGTTCTGCCTTAGTTTGTTCTAGGCATACTTTTATACATTGAAAACAAGTTTATTTCTATGCAAGCATTGAAATATTTCATGAAAAATAATACCTACAATACAAGAACAGTAACGCTACAATAAAAGAAACTGTAACAGCTTTTGTGGATATACATTTCTAAATTATAACTGCCTCCTGTCCAAATTAGTTGTTTCACTTCTCTTGCTCTGTCACTCTTATTTAACTTGTCTGCTGCCAATTTGATAAAATGGTAAAGCACAAGATATTCAAGTTGTAGGAGTTGTCTTCAGAAAGTGCATACCTAACAGAAACCACAAATGCAGGCAAATTAAAAAAGCAAGTTTAAGCAAATTTCTGTGATACCCATAAATCCACAATGATTATTAAAATCAAAGCAATGAAGAAAGGCTGCTCTAGGGAAGCTATGTCTCTTTTTTGCTCTCTGCCATAGAGAACAATTGGAAACCAATTACTGTAGAATTACATTTTACATAAATTAAAGACACATTTTTAAAATTCCGATAAATTGATTGCCCAATGTCTGATAAGTAAGGACGGTGTCTATGTCTGGAGGTTTACTTTGGATGGAGAATGGTTATGGGAAGCAGCATAGCTGAACTTTGCCTCTTTGTCTTAACTCTCTTTAATTCTGTGAGGAAGCTGGGACTTTTTTTTGCTATGTCTCCCCAGATAAGACTCTCTGTAGCATTTTCTTGTGTTGGCAGTTGATGCAATACTAACACAATTTCTAGAAAATTCTGCGTACATCATTGGTAGAATTTGAAAGGTTGCATAGGACTAAGGGAAGCAACTTCTGAGGTGAAGTTCTGGATAGGTGCTCTTGGAAAGGACACAGTTTATTTGTAATTAGATGTTTCTTTCCTTTGCTACTTTATTTGTCAGAGAATACCATTTTTTCCCCACAGATTTCATACTGGATACTGAACAGCAATAGATTTACTAGTGTAATGACTATTGAGTGGTTATTTTTGGAGTTATCAAGCCTTTTATAGCTTCAGTTTTCTTAATACAGCTATTTTTTCTTTTCCTCATTGATACCTTTTAATCTGGGGCAGGGGGTGGGGATTTGTTTTAATTTGGGGTGTATGTTCATTCATCTCTTTCTAACTAGCTATGTACTTACTCTGATTACTTTCAGTTTCAAAACAAAAAATGTTGCCAATCACAGCAAATATCTAGTTTAAATGAGAATTAGTTCTCAAGTCATGAAAGGGTTGTCTTTTTTTTTTTTTTTTTAACTTTCCTATGTGGTACAGGTAATTGAGGAGAAATTTTTTTTAATTATTTGGTGATTTTTGTCTCAAGTTCTTTTTTAATGTGTCTGTGAAAACTGTAATTCTTCTGCCTTTACTAAAAACTGATATATAAAAACTGTTTACATGTAGATTTCTTCTTTAAATGGTAATTAACATTCATAACTATTTCTGAAAATGCTTTACATACTGTTTCCTGTTAGAGCCAAGTTCTCAAGATGCTTGAAGTGCTCATATTTTGTTATCAAATTTGGCAGCTGAGTATCAGTCTGACTTTAAATCACTTAAAAAGAAAAGAAAAACTGTATTTTCTTTCCCTCCTTCAGTATCCAACAGAACCACCAGATTGCCTTGTGGATTTTCCTGTTCAGTTTGCTGTTTCTTGGATGCCACAGGTAAACTGCTGCGCTATGCATCTTTTTTAATAACTGAGACACATATACAATATGTAGGTGATAATGGGGGATTGGACTTTGTTTTGGTTAAGCTGGCTCAGAGGAGACAGCTTCCTTCCCTGTGTGCATTTTACTTTTATACGTGCTGATGTAAATGTAATAATGCTGAACTCCATATTCCTTATGATAGTGTTTTAAATATTTTCCTTGCTATATGGATATACCTTGCATGTGGTATGCTTTGCACTCACACTGGCTGTTTTTTTCTTAAGCTGTTCATACTGCTGAAATATCTTTAGAAACGATACTGTGAAAATATATTCATGAGAAACGTTTGTCTTATAGGAAAGAAGCACCCTCTAAAGTTGACAGACATTAAAAAAAAAGGCAGTGCCCCAGTTTGTTATCCTATATAGTTTACATAACATAATAAAACTTTTTCAGTTACAATCAAAAGAACAACAGGAAAGTACTTAATAGAATTCTGATTTCATAATTTAACTGATATTGTTAATATAAAGAACCAAGAGCCGTTGTCTCTTTTTAGTCTCTCTTGCATTATTTCATGTATCTTTTTTCCTTAATGGAGCATGTGTACTTGATTAAATGGATTTAAATGTGACCACTTAGATGTAAGTTAATTTAAATTATCTCCAGAAAATAGTTGATGTTTAATTTCATTGAATTCAGGAAAATAGATTTTACATAAATGGTTGCATTTCATAAATCTAACTCTCGTGAGGATTCTACCCATCAATAAAGCCTGTCTTTATGGTACTAAATTTACATAGAGAACATGGCTGAAAGGTTGCATCAGAGTGATTTTAAGATGGGCATATAATTTTGACTGCAAAGCTCAAGGTTCTATGTGTCACCTCAGATCCTCTCATATGAGAGCTTGAGGAAATGACTGCAAGAATGGGCCACTGCAAATGAAAAATATATTTAGTTTCACAGGTAGTTTTAGGTTTTGATTCTCTGGTATGGTGTGCAACAATTTAAACTGATACTGTTTTTCCCTTAAATTATACTGGATTCCATATACTACAGGCAGGATTTCAAGTACTGTTTCTCACCTCAAACTTTACACATACCTTTAACAGTATTTCATTAATTGTACAGCCTTGCAATTTATGTTGCCTCAAATTAACAACATTTCAAATATCCTTGACAGTCATTGCTTCTCTGTGTTTACAGTTAGAAATTTTAAAGCTACTAGCTGGACTTACATTTTAATAAAATGTTCTTGAAAAACATGATATGAAGCAGCCTTCTTTGACAAGTTAAAGATGGGAGCAAATATATTAATATTTGTATAAATAAAGTAAAAATCTAATGTTAAAAATGTGACATTCTAATGCTCAAGATCTTAAAATCTTTTAACAGTTAGAATTACCTAGGGACTCTTTGAAAACAATAGATGTCTGTATGTCACTGAAGACCCTGTTTTGAAATCATGAGATACAAATTCTAGCTGCAGATAGCCTGCTGTAACACTGAACCAAATACCAGCAACCTGTGCATTGTGCTGATAGAAATGCTTTAGGTGTGCAGTCTTTTTTGAAAATTGGCCTTGTCTGTGTGGGTGACATGAACCTAACACTTCTGGGGAAAAAAATATGTGTGGTAATTGTGTAAATTGTATTTATTTTCAAAATGCATGGAAGTCGTTGCAGTGAGCAGTCTTCACGCCATGGTAAATTAAGGGTTAAGCTTAGATAGTGCTGAAACACCACTGGTAGCAGATATTAGCAGGTCCTCAAGTCATTGAAAATTTTGGTTCCTAAGAGGGAAAAAGAACACGCTGTACCTATTTTGTAGTAAAATAACATGAATCTTTGATACTGAAAGGTCTCAAATTTTAATATATGTTGGTCATCTTTAATGTAAAAACTGACAAGGCTTAACTAAAATCATGCAATTGTACTATTAGAATATAAACTCCTATGAAAGAAAATACAGATTTCAGGTAATTGATTTTTGGTTTTTTCCACCCCCCCTGTGCTGTTGCCTATTTCGGGTTCTTTCCAGTGCTCATGGACTTTAAACTTGAGGGGTTGTTGGGTGGCTGGGTTTTTTCTTCCCTTTCCCCCCACCCCCCCCTCCGTATAATAATAGACATGGCTTTATGGCATCCATATTAAAAATGGGTAATTTTCCTTATGGTCCCTGTCTTCCTGCTGGGTTGATAATGTTTTGATGTATTTTTCTTTTGCTCTGATGAGAGGTCTGCTGCTGCTGCTCTGACATATTCATTTGGATGAATAATTATAACTTACACAATGTCAAGCTGAAGATGGTAGGGTTTTGTGCGTCATGACAAGCCTAGTAGCCAGTGCAGGTGTCTCACAGCATGATCAGCAACAGCCAGTGTATTCTGGCTCAGAGGAGACATTTTAGAGTAGTAAGAAATCAGCACCAAGGGCAATGCTGCTGCTGCTGCTACTGTTATAAGTGCCAAATAAATGCAGAGTGCTTCTCAATGACAAGTGCAAGAACATCTACTTATTTCAGTTATATTCTTTTTCTAAATAACCAGATAAATGTGCTGTCTCCACATTTTCGCATACGCTGTAAGCACTGTTCTGCAGTTTCGGTGCATCTATATTCTGCTGCCCTCACATCAGGGTATTGTTTCTATACTGACCACTGCCCACCTGGTTGGCTACATGAAGGTCATGAGAGTGGAAATTGATGACTAATGAGGTCATGCAGCCAGCCAACAATGAAACAGTAATACAAGATTCACAAGGTAGAGTGCTATGAATGAGATTATTCTTCGCTTGTTTTGATGAAAACACAGGGAAATGCATCATAATTGTGCTTTTTTCTTAGCAAAGGAGCTTCACAGACACCAGCTTTTTATGCATCTATAAATACAAAAAATGGAGATGGTTGACAAGGCACTTTGTAAAGATTTCAGAGCGTGGGGTCTCAGTTTGATTTGTGCTAAGGTGGAGGAAAATTGTTAAACTACTGTTTGTGAGAAAGAAAGAGTTTCCAAACAAATCTAAAGAATCATAAATTATTTAGGTGATACAGGTGATCCCTTCTCCATCCAACAACTGTTCGCTTTATTAAATTCTACTCGATCTATGAATTGTTGAAGGGCAAGCAGGTAACAGCACCTATAGTTCAGGCTACCTTTCCCATTAGGAGGCTGTGCCCTTGTTTTAAGCTTGGATAAGCAAATTTTGTGTTAGGAAGAATTTTAGCAAAAAAAAATCTCAGAATAAAGATCACATTTTAATCTGTTTTGAAAAATAAATTTGAATAACTTGTGCTGTATTTACCTTAATTTGAACATTCTTACTACCATCTGATTAATGTTTAGTTCATCCAGGCTTTGGAGCAGGTGTTTGAGATTTGGCAGACTAGCCATATAGGCGTCTGGCACTTCTTAAAAGTTACTGAAAGGCTTCATGGATTTTATGGCAGGTGCAGACTCAAGACGACTTCTTTATACTTCCCAGCCTCTATGGCTCTAGAAATAAGAGCAGAGTGACTTTTTTTTCCATTCCTTCTTATTCCTTTCATTGAAGGAAATGGTGTATGGGCAATGGGGGTACACTTGGGAAAGTGTTTGAATTGGAATACAGTAAAAAAAGAAGGAAAAAAATTAGCATGAGGAGCTACCAGTGGTGAGATGGAGATGAGAGTGCAGACGGTAGAAACGGAAACAAAAATGTTGCAAAACTACACAAGGCTCTTTCCTGGTAGAAGAGCAGGTATGTTCACTTGGAAACAGATAGGTCCAGAATATCCGATTTCCACTGACCAAAGTAAGTGCTTTGTCTCCTACCAGTTGTTGAAATGAATGGAGGATACCTATAGTCTGGTAGCACAAAGGTGACGTTTGGGTCAAAGTTTTCTAAAACTGCTGGGGAATCATCGAAGTTTTTATGTTTAAAGTGATGAGGTGTCCTGGGACTGTAAGGCTTCGGCAGGGCCTCGGGGCTGTAATGAGAGGGAGCCAGCTCCAGCTGCCGATTTGGTGTGAATTCACCAAATGTTGGTGGGTCCTTCAGCCAGCCCTAGCTCTGGGTGCCTTGCACAGCTACCGGAGTGTAGATAACGAGAGTTGTTAGTCGCATCTCCTCTCACGCTGCTTCACTAGTCTAAACCCGTAAAACTTTTTTGACCTTGTCTAATGGTGGATTCTCCGTTCCTCACCTTAGAAACTCCTTTGTCCCAGCTGCGGTGGGTTTACTTGAGAAGTGTGGGCAGAATCACGCGCTTGGACCATGCCCTCGCTAGTGCCTTCTGCACCCGCCTTCCTAGCGCCCGGCCAGCCTAGGGATCCGGGAGCACAGCTGCAGAGGGATCGCTTTCCAGCCAGCACAACAGAGGTCAGCGATCCCACAGGGGGCGAAAAAAAAGTATAGTAGTTACGTGATCAAGTTAGAAAAGACTGCGATAGCCGCTTGCGCAAAAAAATGCGTTTTGTGACTATTTCCTTACCTCTGCTACCTTGTCATTAGTACTTGTACAAGCAGCTGATGTCCGTACCCTCAGTAGTTAGAAATAAAATGCAAGGCTTACATTATACATGAAAAATACCTTCATTTTGTTTGAAGTTGTTGTGAAAGATTGCACTGCCATAATGGTCTTTATTTTTATAATGGCTGTTTTGCCTGCTGAGCGTGGAAACCTATCAGCTACAGGGGACGGAGGAACCAGTTTGGTTTTGCTGGTGGTTTTTAGAGGCCGGGCGACCAGTGATGATACCCTGAATTATGCATGTCTTGTTTTCCAAAGAATATTTGACATATTTCACACAAATTGTAATGCATTTGTACAAAGGTGGCCAAGAAACAAAGAGTTTGTGCTGTTTGATGACGACTACCTTGGTGTAGTGTAGACCAAAAAAAAAAGCATGAAAGCAGTCTTTTCTAAAAGTGTTGGGCAATGACCAAAAATTAGTCGGTTAATCAAATAAAAAGGAATCTCATAGTTTTCATGGTTTGCATGACAAGCATGTGATGTATTTAAATAGCTATAGATGCGTTTATGTATATAGCAGGAGACAGCTGGCAACATCAATGAAGCATGCAAATAAGATCAAATGAACACTGCATTAAAAAAAAAAAAGATTTAACTACCTTTTTAAGGAACATCATTGAAAAATTACAATTAGTATTAAAATTAATTGGATTTTAAAACTTATCTGTGGGTTATAATCCCTTGATGTTTCTTTTTTCTAGTGAAACCCTTTGAATTCCCGGAAGATAAAGATAAAAATGATTATTAGAGGATTTATCTGTATGTGATATAGAAAAATGTAAAAAATCAAAATGGAAAGCAACTGTTGCAAGTACCAGAAAATTATGCTATTAATTTAAGTGTCATCAGAGCACAAAAGATCACATTTCAGGACTGTGTGAAAATTATTAAAATACTGGAAATAATAGTACTTAAGATGAAGATATTATACTCTAAGATGTGGTTAAGTGACTGACACTGTTATATCACTTCAGGTATTATAAAAGTAACAAAATGCTTTTAAAGATAATAAGCGTTACATTTTGAGATTGGCAGTATTCACACTTTTCTGCTTAAGTGCTTTCCTACTTTAATATAATTTAATAACAGCGGGGAAAAAATGTAGCATTTTATTTCTAAGCTACACCGTTTCTAAAATATGTATGCATAAAATATAAAAACTTCTGACATATAAAAATCATATTTCTTCATCTGAGAATGTTCATATAATTTGCTTCTTTTTGTCCAGGTGTGAAAGGAAGAACATAATTACTAAAGATTAAAGGAAACCATTCCCTGTAGATTTTGTGTTATTTATAGAAAAATACCTCTTTAAGGACTGAACATTGAATTTGCTTTTTCTTTTTGACCCCAAGAACTTGTTCCCAGGCCAAAAGAGAGCGGAAATCTGGCCCTCATTACATGTTTTTTGTTTTTTCAAGACTTACTTTACCCTCTCTTTATCCAAATTGAAGAAGTCTTGTTAGTTCTCCCCTATCCTTCCTGCTTTTTACTCCTGCTTTTAATTGTGTCTGTTGTGTTCCGTGTAAATGATTTCAAGATACCCTGATACCCTTTGGCGCTCCCAAATGATTCCTCTCTTTCTACTCTTGAGTTTCCCGCTACTAAACAGTTAGAGAATATGAGTTATCTGGGAAGAGCCTATCTCCAAAATGCTTCCCCCACCCTTGATCTCCCTTTGCCACCGCCTTTGTCCAGTTTCTTGGCACCTTCGCTTTTTCCCTGTTGCGGCGTCACCTCTCCCCACGAAGCCGCCTTCGTGCTCCTGCATCCATCCGGGACGCTTCCCGGTTCCTCCACTGATTCCATCCGACATCAGGCTCAAAACTCATATGGGCTGTTACTCCAAACAACTCCTCTCCTCCCTCCTCCTGCGCTCTTCACCTCCCTAAGTTCCCCTTTTGTACCTCCTGGGCACCTGCATTTGGGAAGGCGTTGGCTTGGCTGCCCAGTGATTTCGCTACTTGAAGCAGCCTTTCCCTGGAGAAACAGTTACTTTTGTGCTCACCGATGATTTTCGAAAGACTTCTTTTGCATTGCTTTTCTGTGTATTGTCCCATATAACGAAAGGTTTTTCTGATTCCATCTAATCCACTCGCAAATACTGAAATCCCTTGAGTGTAATCCTCTGATTATTAGGCGGTTTCTCCTTCTCTTACTGTATTTACAGGGATTCAAATCTAATGTTAAGTACCTGGTTTTATACTGCTTAATTTCGAGATAATTATGACATTGCTAGGCTATTATTTCTTAGAGTCTTTAAAAAAATAAGCAAGCTACTGTAGTTACGTGGGTATTTCTGTGTATTTGTATTTGGTACCACTGCTGTGTTGCTCAGCTGAAGCAGAGACAAAATACCAAAGCATTAGAAGTTTACTAATAGATAATGATGATTTTTACTTTAATTTTACAGCTGTTTGTTACAAATTACAATGAAAATCAATAGTTGCTACCAGTTTTCAGAAAAGTTCTCTGAAAAGGAGTCTAACACACTATCAAATCTGGGTCTCATGTACGTATATCACAATGTCTGAGGACTACCAGGATTCGAGAACTTTTTTGTACGCAGGATACAGCCATTTACTTGTGTTGTTTCAACTAAAAAACCTGTGAGGGTCAACGTTTTATGCTACCGTGATACAATTGGCTACGTACTAGATTTTAACACTTCTTAAATTACCAACAGTTTGGTTTTTAAATATCCTATTTGACTGCAGGTGGAAAATATATAAATTTTGTTTAAATTTCTTCTTTTCTTAGAACTCCTTAATAGACATTTATAATCAGTTCCTGGCGGCATTAGAATCGCTGAAAGAATTCTGGGATGCCATGGATGAAATTGATGGGAAGACGTGGGTGCTCGAGCCAGAAAATCCCACACGGAGCGCTACGGCAAGAAGAATTGCAATAGGTATGAAAAGATTTGAAGGAATACGGTGGGTTTGAGAAGTAAAACTCGGGGTGCTGTTTTGCTTTGGTTATCTAATCAGACGGTGCTTGTTAGAGTTAGGAAAATGAAAGGTGGCACTTAAAACCAGCAAGACGCAACGCTCTTATTTTGTGTGTTAAAAAAAAAAAAACTTTCCCCAGAATAGCGAGCCTGTTTAGGAAATGAATTGCAACTTTATGGGGTTACATAAAATGAAAATTTCGGCAGGAAAATACTGTGTATTTGTAAATTATGAACATGTAACTGTCAAAAACTGAGGACTTGCATGATAACTCTAGAAAAATCAGTATTTGTAAAAAAATCAGCTTGGATGAAGCCCTTTTCTCCATCACAAATTCCCCATTTCTTTAACAGACTATTACTTTAGATTGATCCTGTCCTGGAAGAGTGAAAGGAATATTAGAGTGCAGTCAAAAGGCAGATGGAAAGGACAAAGAAGTAAGAGGGGAAAATAGAGGCTTACAGTGTTAACCATCTGAAAACGCACCTTAATTCATATGCTGATGTCTGGCATCTTAAGGTCTTAATATATATAGGGTAAGGAGTCTTGGAATTGCAAAGAGAAACTTGCCACTGTCAGGCGTTAGAAATACGGGGTGCAGGGGAATGTTATCTTTGAAAGAAGGGTTCTGATTTTTAGCTTAAATCCAAAATATCAATGGCAGATCGTAGAAATCTGAGAACGTACAGTGGAGCAGAGTAGACCTAAGTTGTCCCCAAAACCTGTGGAAAGACGGATTGCCTGCAGTGTGAGGAAGGAGGCAGTGGGGCGCTGAGGCTGCTCCTTCAGCGGGGGTGGAGGGAGGGACAGAAGAAGTTCAGCAACCGGGTAAAATGACGTGGGTCGGGCACCGCTTTTTTGTGCACACGGTCGGTCAGGGTGGCTTTATCTTGGTTCTGCTGTACTTTGACACCAAGGAAAAGGAAAGCAAAGCCTCAACAAGCGCCTCGCGTTAGATCAATGGAGGGCAGTACAAGGCTTTGGGCCCTTTGTCGTCGGTCACAGGCAGTCGTCAGTTGTGACTAAACTTTGATTTTATTCATCCTAGTTTCTTTAAGGAGGGTAAGCCTAACATACCTATTAATTACACAAAATGTTGGGTTTCACCTGTTTTTATTTAGAAGAGAGTTTTCTGTGAGGTTTTTAACCTGGATCCAGAATGTTTTTGAGCTGGTTACCCCTTACGAATAGCAGACCTTTTGAGGATGGCGGGGTATCTTGTGAAAGAAGGTTTGCTGTTCCAAAAATATGCCATTGGCTGCTCAGTCCAGGAGTATGCTGGGGAGGGGACTGACTTCTACTGCTTCGTATTGTCTTTACGCTCCTCTTTTTGACTGTAAGAGATGATGAGGAATTATTAACAATTACTCTACTACCTTTACAGTATTTTCACTAAGATTTCAAATGGATTATGTCATCTAGCTCGGGTTTGATCATTCAGAAAGAAGTTCAAGTGTTAAGGTTAAGACTAGTCTATAAGAAATGCAAGTTTTGTTTAATCAGTTGCTCTTTTTAAATTACAGTCCATTGAAATTTAAATATTTAATACAGACTGATATTTTGTCCGATTAATTTGGGTACCTACCAACTTTTTTATTATTTGTAGTAATGAAAACTAGCCTGAACCAATTTAAAACTGCTTTTGAAAAAAGGTGACCGTTTCCCTTGTCAAATAGTTGACTGCCAGAAGCAGCTCCCCCTGTGACTGACTTGCTTTCTCGCTGTAGGGAACAACGTCTCAGTGAACATAGAGGTGGATCCTCGGCATCCAAACATGCTTCCCGAGTGTTACTTTCTTGGGGCAGATCATGGTAAGGCAGCAGACCGACGCCGTTTGTTTCTCTTCTAGAATCTGATCTCTGGTGAGCAGACGCTAGTGTAAGCTAGGGCAGACTCCCAGGGTAAACTTTACTTAAGCAGAGTCAGGAATGAAGCTGAGTATGTGTTTGAGTAGGAGAGTTTTACACAGTAGATGCTGGGGGTTTTAACAGCCTAAATCCATAGCATGCTGCTTTGCTCTGTGAGTGACACTTTTTCCCAGTGCTTTCCTAGCACAGTTTAGAGGGAATCCTGCATCCTACAGATAATTACCCAATCATGTTTATATTTTAATATCATTTTCTTTTTAAAAAAAAAAATAAAAAATTTACTACACATCCTAATAGCATTTGGAAATATTTAAGGCTTTTATTCCATGTCCCACAGCTTTTCACCAACTTTTTAAGGTGCCTATGCTCATATCTTCAACAGTATGCTATTGGAAATATTGAAAGCTAAGAGCAGACATTGACTTACGTACCTTAAATAATTAAAAAAGCCCCAACCCCTGCCTTGCCCTTCGGTGCTGAAACACGAGAGGTCAAAGTGGGTCGGGGAGCAAAGGGGGTCCTAAAGATGATGTAATTGTTTATGTACATTGTTTGCAGCGGTTAACCCTTTGAGAATTAAGCTGAACAACAATATGCACTTATGGTAAGCGTCTTTAACACTATAGATTTGAAACTTGAAATGGTATTTGCCATTCCTAGTGTTGACTTTTTTCTCCCTCTCTCCCACCTGCAGGGATCCAGAAATCAGTTTATTACAAAACTTGAAAGACCTCTTAGAAATTGATTTTCCATCTCGTGCTGTGTTAGAAAAAAACGTAAGTTGCTTTTTGTTAATGATCAGTTGTTATTTCTCAATAAGTAAAATTTAAGTGGTCACTTTGTAACTGCCAGCAAAAATAAGAGACTTAGAAGAGAGGTAATTGGATTAATATATTGTCATAAGGACTTCTGAACTTCAAGCAACAATTGTCAGAGCTTGTTAACCTTTGATTAGAGGTGCACACTTTCCTGTGGCCTTCATAGCAGTAAGGCGATTAATAACAGGCTTCGCTATTAAAAGGGAAAGAGGAAGTTCCAGAGTAGCTAATGAGATGTGGAAAATCCAAACATTCTGTTATGGATGTTGATGACTTAAGTTCTAATTAGGTAGAGCTGCTTAGAGGGGACAAGAGGCCATCCAAATACTGGTGCATTTCAAACAAACTTGGAATTAATTTTTGACAATGCTGTAAGGCTGGATTACTCGCTTTGCTTTCACTTGTGAGATTTTTAAGTCAGTATCTGACTGTGAGGTCTTATGTCTAATGTCCAAATGTAATGACAAATCATTGTGTTTAATAAAAAAGAAACAGTGAGGCCCGAGAGTATGAAAATGCTTGTCAAACTAGATGTCATTCAGTGAGAGGATAACATATAACCTGGCAACCAGTCTCACTCTTTATACCGTAATGGTGTAAACATATTGAAGGCAAAAACATTTACTAATTTCATGTAACAGAAAATGCAAAAGCAAAGGCAAACGGATGAACAGGTTTTCTGTGTGACTGGCCCCATTTCTTCCTCGCGGTTGCACTGTAAGCTAAACCATGTTGTGTTCTAAGGATTTTGCTAAGGACTGTGGGATCTGCTACGCCTATCGACTCGATGGCACCACTCCCGATCAAGTGTGCGATGATCCCCGATGCGGACAACCTTTTCACCAGGCTTGCCTCTATGAGGTAAAGTAATTCATGGGACAAACTTGCTCGTTAACTCACAGATTCTAGAAAACAAGCATTGCCCGCTTCAATGTCAGCTGAAGCAAAGTCCTTTAAGGAGTGCTATGCCAGTCACTGTGCTTCCTCTTGTCGTCTAACCCACAGTTCATAAAGAAGCTCCCTGTGGAAGGGAACGTTGTGGTTATGTAGACTCTGTCTCAACACACGCCATGTCAGCTGTTGATCAAATGAACTGTTTGGAAAAAACCCTGCTAACAGATCGTTCTTAAATTTGATATGAGCCAAACGTGACTTTCAATCCACTTACTTGTCTTGCAGTGGCTACAAAGTCTTCCTTCTAGCAGACAGAGTTTTAACGTCATCTTTGGTGAATGTCCATATTGTAATAAGGTAAGGAAATCTAATGAAAGCGAGCGACTGAACAAAATAGTGTGCGGTGGCTTAGATAAAGGCAAAAACTGTAACAAAGTCAGTTGTAAAACAGCATTTGTGTTTACTATCTTCCCTTTATACATTGGAATAAAGAGAGGAAAACTTTAAATTCGCATGCATTGAATCCATCAGCATCTAACTAAAGGCTTTCTGAAACAGTATAAAGATGGCTGCACACCATTTATCAACATACTCATGTTAGAATAATTAAATACCATGCCATGTTGTATTTCATGATAATTTTTTATGTTGCCATAGCAAAGGTCCAGTTTCAAAAAAAACCCCAAAGAATCCCAATGTTTGTCATAGAAAGCAGCCTTGTACAAACAGTTTAGTGCATACGTAACTATCGAGTGCAGATTTGGAAAGTTTAAGTGAACTTGCCTTTAAAAGATACGTATTGAGAGTATGATTTTAAAAAAATCTTTTCCAAGCCACTGACACTGAAATCTTCAACGAAGAAACTGTGAGAAAAGAACTGCGTGATGAGACCACCACTGCACTTAACACTGAAGGCACTGAAACAGTGATGTCAAAGAAAATGCAAGGAAAGTAATATTAGTAGCAGAAGGACAAGTATAGCTATACTGTAGTGGTATGCGTCATCAGTAAACGCAAACCCAAGTATAATAGATAAAGAAGGACTAGTGATGGCAGAACCAATTTCTTGCAATGATCCTGGATGATCTGTAGTTAGGAGCTGATCGTGTTTCTTTTTGGATTCTGAGAATACTGCTTGGGGGTTGAATGGTGGAAATTCTCTTGCAGTGTCTTTCTGCAGGGCGGGGAAAAAAAAAAGTTATAATAAACAAGTGAGATGGGAATCAAAAAACCAGAGATGCCATCTAGGTATTTAAGTTATCCTAGAGAAAGCAATACAGTTCTTACAAAGTCTTAACTCTGCAATTTGCAGGTGTAAAAGTATATTGGATATTAAGTGTACAACTTTAGGTATGATTAAACACCTTCTAAAGAGACATATTCTATATTTATTACTGAAGTCAACTGGCTGAAACTCTTCTCTATCTTTCACTTGTTTCCAAAAAATGTTAATATATTAAGTCTTTACAGTGTTCCTGCTAATAAAGTTTTTGCCTGGAAACCCTGGCCATTACTCTGAAGTTTGATTTCCCGTTTTAATTTGTGTAAGTTTTTGCATTTCCTAGCGAAGCTAAAGTTCTCCTGATTTATCATAGATAGCATAAATACGCTAGTACTGTGGGTTTTGTTCGGGTTGGATACGGTGGTGAAAATTCATAACTGAAATTGTATTTGTCTAAGAGAAATTTCCTGTCTTCCTGGGTTTACTCCTCATTCGAATTAGTGACAGACATGTCTGTTTCTTTTCTTTTAATGAAATACAGGCCCCATCTAATAGAAAGATACCATCATGTCCAACATAAAGGCAGCTCATCTGTTTTTTCTTCTCTGCTTTTTGTTGTGTCCATATCCTTTTCTAGACGTTACTTCCTCCTTCTCTTTTCTCCATTTGTCAGCTGTCCCATAAGCACCCTCCCCTTCTTGTCCGACTCCTCTCACTCAGGTGTTCCCCTTTCAGCACAGAAATGTTTCTTGGTTTACTTTATACCCAAGCGGGAACTGCTTTCCAGCAGCATCTTACGAAGCAGACCCACTCGTTCTTCCACTGTCCCAGCTATGTGCTGGTTTTCTGGATGTACTTCCCCGAAAGGTAAAGCAGGGAGAAGGAGAACTTTCCCTCCAAGTTCTGTGTTCAGACCTTTCCCTGCATCGTCCGTTAATGGCAACAGGGTGGCCAGCCCATCTCGGCGTCCGAGTTAGAGCGAGGTGCCGGCAGTTACCTAACGGAAGCGGTTGGAATTGCTCTCCGGGGAATGCCTGACAGCCTCTCGCCACTCTCATTCCTGCAGGAACCATTGTTTCTTTTCCTCCTTTGTGCCTGAAGAATCCTCCTGAATTTTCATAACCTCAGTACTCTAAGAGTTCCTGTATAGCTTTCCTTTACCAATCTCCTAAATTATGTTTAAGGAATTAAGAGGAAGTCTGCAAAATGAAACTAATACAATCCTGCCTTTTTTTTCCTTCTCCTGTTTCTCATTTGAGTATCTTAAATGTTATCTGACATCCATTTTAACTCTCCCTTAGCATGCCTAATATTTGGTGGGTGCTGCAGAACTACTCTACATAGAGGCAGCATTATTAATTGTGTCGGAACAGCGGCCTTTCCTTTAGAAAGGCTACTCAAAACACAAATATAGCTAAATGCTAGACCAGCGATTAGTCCCATTTCTGTAAAAATGTCCTTCTCCTTCCTCCCACAAAAAGGAGGGAAGCACAAATCCCCCAGTTACTCTCCAGTGTCAAGATCTGCAATCCATACTGTGTGCTTGCTCTTCAAGTAAACGGGGGAAGTTACACCAGCTATTTTTTTTTTTTCCCTACGTCATGTTGGGAACCTAAATGTGGCTCTCCTTCCAGAGCTACTTCTTTCTTAGGACTACAGTAGCTTTCATACACAACATACAGAAGGGAAGAGATCTGGGGGAGAGATTTGCTACATTTTTGCTACTACTTTTTAAATTTTATATTTGAGAACTAAGAAGTAACACTGGAATATCTTCCTATTAGAAAATCGTATTTATTACTTTGAGTCACTGTTGCGTCAGGACTCCAGAGACTTTTTAGAATCCGTCTACCTTGCTCTCACAGCCAAAACACCTCCAAAAAGCGTGCTGCTCACCACTGTACTGCCTGGCGCTCTCAGGTACAGCTCTGCTTTTTCTGCTTCAATCTCCTAGCTTGTACCGGAGTCTCCAGGCAGTGATCAGCAGACTGCTTGAAGCAAAGAATTTTGGATTAATAACAAAGCTATCTTTAAAGGTGTATTTTTGTGCTTAGTAGAAATTGGCCTCATTTAACAAGTTATTTTTCTGTGTGAAAGAAACAAACAGGGCAGAATCTCTTTGTTAAACTCCATAGAAAAGGAGCACAGTATGAATACAAAGACGTACTTTATTCTGCATTATTTTTACTAAAACCTTGATGATTTTTTGTCATCAATTTTTTCATGTACAGTTGAAGATTAAGACTGAATACATTCATTCAACCCTTTTATGCAGCAATTACCGATAATATTTGAGGCGAGTTAGTCAACTAGTAAAATCCTCTGATTAAAGAGTCAGAATTTGAGAACTTAAATAAGAGTGCTATGAGGGTTTTCCGCTACGTAGAAAAGGAAACTACTGAAGTAAGTTTCTACCAGGAAAACAACAGGGGTCACAAAGGGAGACTGTCATTTCCCAACACTATATGCACACCGCTGCAGTACTCAGTGCACTGCTTTACTACCAAACCACAGAAAAAACTGGAGTGGCAGTTTGCTAATTGTATGACCGGGCAACTACGCACAAACTTTCAGTGTTTGTGGCAAACATCTAGTTTGCATACATTTAGTTTAGGCTTACTTTGTGGTGGTGTGGGGTTTGGTTTTGGGTTTGTGGTTTTTTTTTTTTTTTTTTAAACTCTTGTTTTTAGAAAAGCTGATCTTTCTTTCACAGTGTGCTGTGACTGTTCTAAGGTAACACCAAAAACCTCACCTTTTGGGGGCGGTCAGGCTCCGGAGTCATAGTGTAAAATTCATTTGGCTTTTCTTCGGCCTGGAATTGCCAGCGTGTTACCCGAGCATGGGCCCTGCTTAGGCAGTTACGTTCTTCCTCTTTCACCTTGTTTTGCTTCTGTTGCACTGGTTTTGGTGAAGACTTCGGTAAGTGAACCTGTTGATGTACATACAGTCATTCGGTATGCTGAAAAGAATTCAGTAACATTCAAAATTATCACGGGTACCGTTCCAATACTTGGACCTGTCAGGTTTGGGACAGGTAAGGGGAGTGCCCTGTTTGCACCAATTCCCTGGGCTTACAAGAAACTTTGAGTTTTACGTTTGGAATGATACAAGCCAGCAAGCATATGCCAACTTCTGGAGTTTGTGACGTAGCTCCTGCCTTTTTTAAGCACTTTTCTCCCTTGCCCATCCCAAAAGGCGGACACTGAGCTAACGGAGCAGACGCGCTCCCAGGAGATACTGTGCGTTACTGTAGTGCCCAAATCCTCACCTGCTGAGGCTCTGTTTGGTGAAGCATCCTGTTTAATTTACTTGGCTTTTCTTCCTCCTGGAGTTGTTTGCCTGTTACCCCAGTACAGGCTTTGTTTTGACAGATGTATTCTTCACCTTCCATCTTTTTTTGCTTCTGCTGAACTGGTTTTGGCACAGGCTTCGGTAAGCAAACCTGTTGATGCAGAGTGAACAATTTTGTACAGTAAAAAAGAGTCAGTATTTCAAAGAGAAAAATGTTCTATCTTCAGTACCAAGAACACAGAACGAGCGTGAGCTTTCATCTTTCTCAAAAGAATTGTTTTCAGCATTTTTAATTATCAATAGATGTCTTCTTCAAACAGCCTAAAGTTAGAGCTATGCTGTATTTGGGAAGTATGCTATAAAAGAAGCTTGAGGTGTACATCTCAAAACATTCACTAATAACCCTGATTGGGAATGGTGCCAGTAAGTCACCGCTCGCTCCATTAAAAAGTAGAGCCGAATGCATTTTGTATCGCTGGATCGAGTCAAATGCAAAACTCTCTAAAATAAGAGAATCACTAAGTCTTCTGACTCGGGTAATCTAATTTAAGAGTCAAGTCTTACGTTCTTTTACAGTCTTCTAAAATGGAAATGGGGAACACGCAGTGAATAGTTGCAGGAGTTAATGCAAGTTTTTTCCGGTGCTGCTCTAAGCACTAAGTATCAAATGATGTCTGGTTTTGGCTTTTGTAACTGGGAAGACAAATGTAGCCAAAACACAGGCTGTATGCCACATGCCTTTGGTACTTCTGGCACGCTAATAACTCTGTGACTGTAATGTTTGCATATGGTCCTCTATGCAGCAGCTGTATCTGAATATAGCGGCTGAGAAAGAAATAACGGGCTGCTTTTCTATACTGCAAATTAAATACATAGAGGAGATAGGAATTGCACAGCATAAATACCGTTGGAAGGACCAGTAGGCACTTTGTATATTGTTTAATCCAAAACACCTTTTAAGAATATAATCCATAGTTCTGCTCTGAGAAAATTATTAACGTTTAGAAATATAAAGGTGTATCTGTTCTGAATAACACCTGGAGCTAGTTTCAAACAGTCTACCCCAGGACAAAGCACTGTAGCTATGCCTGAGAAGCGGAGTTACACAGGTGGGGCTCCGTGCCACGCTGACAGTTACCTGGATGCAGGGGCCCAAGCTGATTTCCCTGCATCACGGCACCACGCCGCGTCACGCAGGAGCCGCTGACCTTGCTGCCAGCTACCTCCGGTACCTTCACCACGAGTACATACCTTAAATGACTACAGCACTTGTGAAAATATTTATTTTATGCCCCCAAATTATCATATTCTGCACTAATAAAAATTACAGGTTGGTATTGAAGTAACTATTTTTTTAATATGAAATCTACAAAATCTAGCAAGTAGTCAGCTGGCCTTACCAGACTTCATTCGGCCCTAATGCTAGCCCTATCACCACAGGTGAAAAAGCTGGAAATACCTATCCAGTGCCAAAAACTGCAGTAAACAAATTTGAGAATTAACACAATTAATATTTTATCACCTATGTTTGGTGTGGAATTGAAACAAAGAACCAGGATGTAGCCACTGTTACACTTTTTATGTCAGCTCAAGATGAGATTCATGTACTACAGAGGGAGCTGCATCTTAAAATTCATGTTCTGTAGCAATTCCTCTTCACATCATCTTCAAGGAGCTAGTGTACGGGATGCCCATACTGGTACTTACAGGTGTTTACTGGTGTTCAGAAGGGAATTAGCCCAAGATCACCTCTTTCCTGTGTACCAAACGGGTACAGGTGGAATCAGACAGGTCATCGGGAGTCAGATTCTGCTCATAAGCAAGAAGTGAGGAGACAGTGGATTGTTTGTAGTGGCTCCCACTGTTCTTAGGTTGCCTCTTTAATGGGAGAAGTGTTTGGTGAATAAAAGGAGAGGTGGAAAGGGAATGCAGAGGGCCGAGATGAAAAGAGTCAGACCTAGGATAACTACAGACAGTGCGTGAAGAGATGCAGTGGGAAGTGCCTGCCTGTCATCGAGCACTTTGTCAGGACTGTAGCACCAAGTGCACCAGGCCTTAAATATCCTCCACAGCCAATAACCACAGGCTGAAAAATCCGATTGGCTGAAAACAGCAACAGACTTGGAGAAAGTTCAGTTATCTGCTCTCTCTACTTGTATTTAAGTGCTCCTCAAGTCCTTTTAATAACCCTAGAAATGTCCTTTCTGCAGCTGTTTTGCAGTGAACGTTACAGGCAACTTGCGCAGGTAAGCGGCAGAACTGGCTGAAGAAACAGACTTAAGTAAAAAACAGGTGATCACTGGAGCAGTGCTAGCGTTCTTACTGTGCCAAGAAGCAAGGCACTCGACATGAAAAATTCCTCTGAAAAAGTGATGATAGGTGCCAAGATGTAGTAATATGCAGACACGCTCTCTCTCCGATCTTGTTTGTGGCCATCAAAACCAATTCTGCTTAGTCCTACGGCACGCGAGTGCTGATAACTGACGCTCCTCTTTCATGGATTTTTCATTGGGCTTGTGAACTTGCAAATAGCAAGTGCTACGGCAGCTTTTACAGCCTGGAAGTTCAGGATCATCTTTTATGCCAGTATACTGTCAAGTCTTAGGCCAGGCAATAAGAAGAAAATAGATTTACTATTCAATATCTGACTCAAGAAATCAAAGACTTCTGAACCAGAGATCCAACCGGATCAGCTGGAGATCAGTTAACAGCCTCCTGATATTTCAACGAAGTTCACAAAATGGGACAAACTTAAAAAAAAAAAAAAAAAAGGTCTCAAATTAGTGAGGACGAAGTGGTCACCACCACAGCAAGAGAAGTACTGTCACTGAAATAGCTTTTGGTTTTGTTAAAAGAAAAAAGGGATAAAAGCAGAAAAGTCAATAAAATTGCTAAAATAAGTAACTGTAATTACCGAGATCAAAACCCAGTGCCTTTTTATTAAACCTGAACTTTTGTTCTGCCTTCCATAGTACGTAAATAGTGCTGACAATTGGTTTGTGAGGCACTTGCTACAATAAAATGTAATTGTATCATGAGAGAAAGGTGACAATCAGGAGATCATGAAAAAATTACATATTCTCACTGGTGGTTAATTAGCCATGCAAAACCCCCTCAAACAGATATTCTCTTCTATTAGGAATGATTACTATGCAGGCCTACAGATGTCAATACCACAGTCATTCAAATACTTCTTTCCCTACTAATTGAAGGTTGTAAAGCTCTGGTGCCAAGGTTTTGCTTCCAAAGAGCTAATTTATGACTAGAAGGATATTTTATGTCTTCAGTTGCAGCAGCTACAAAACTCAGCAAATCAGAACCATCTGTGCACTGATACTTGAATCACCATTCATCTAGCAGCCTATCAGTCACATTAGTTTGCATCCTGCATTCTTGGCTCACGTACACTTGTGATGGTCCAAAGTTCACCAGAAATATTAAAAATGAATGCTACCCTGACCCTGCCTTATTGCACGCGCATCAGAGACAGAAACGGGGCTTTTGCATACGGGGAGTTTCGAGGCAGAGGTATGACGGGACTGACATTTCACAGCAAGTCCAGCAAGACTGCTAATTACCTCAATCTCCACTTATTAAAACGTGGTTTTATTAACCGTATCGTTTCAGACTTAAAAGTACAAAAGGAAAATATAACACGATAGCCGTCAGTTTTAAAATTCCCTGTTAGTGCATCACATAGCACTGCATACCAACAACACGGTTAAATCCCAGAAAAATACCTCCTCCACATTAGTGGCAGCAGGAGTATAAAGGCAAATGACAAAGAACAGTTTGAAAGCGAGAAAATGAATTAAATGCTTTCACTAATAAAGGTAACTTTGCTTTTAATCTGGAACGAAGGAAAAACCTGGCATTCAGGCTCATCTTCAAGATGTTAGTGAACAAAGTCCTTGACTTCCCCATTATCCTGAAAGTAAATCATTCTCCACAGACCTACCGCTTTGAAGTGAGAGGCTGTAGGTCAAAAGGACTCATGACAGCTCTTCCTCCTTCAGGGTTGACATCCCACTTTTTAGCAAAGCCAGGGGAAACAGGAATTAACAAACATGGTATATTTAAGGCAAAAGAACTGCTGCGTCAGTCTCATTTTGAGATCCTAAACTATTTCCTCTTCTACAAAAGAAAAGGCAACAATCAAGCAGGAGATGTCAGAAACAATCCCAGAACCGTCTGTCTTACTTGTGACACTTTAGCAGCACGGTGATTTTGCGTGCACGCTGCAGCGGAAAATTCCAGAGGGCCGTCGTAGTGAGTTCCACTTGACTCTAGTCCGTCCAGCAGGATTTTCTTGAGCACTTGATACTTTGGCTTCTCATCATAAGCTAAGCCATAAACACATGCCAAAAACTTGGCTATTTCACCTGTGGAGCATATTTTAATGTAAATTTCACTTGATGTAGACCTAGAACTTCAGAAAGAATTGAATTCTAAAACGGATGCCAATCCTACATTGCCAGACAAGATGACACAATTTCAGCTGAAGACACGCTCAAAACACAGAGCTGACAATATCTTGTCTTTTTGAGATGAGAAAAGGACAAGATAGGCTCGGATAAACGAGCTAGCCCTGAAGTGCCACGTCTTGGTATGCACGTGCACTAATTTGTACAGTACCGAAAGCTACCTAAGTATAAAAATTAATCAAAATACTTTATCGACAAGTATTGATAGTTCTGTTTAAAATAGAAGTATTTTGTATTTGATAGATCATAACACCCCTTTAGATATTTAACTACTCTCAACAACACTATTTTAATCTGCATAGATATTATACTTGGAATGCTTTGGAAAAAAAGCAACTTTTTTTTTTTTTTTTTTTTTTTTTTACTTCTAATACTTGGATAAATATTGGTTTTGAGATTACATCCTAAAACAGTCTAACAGCAGCATTAATTTGCTGTCATTATCGAGTGGTACTAGAAACAGGGAAACCCCTGAATGGGCAGAAATAACACTATTAGGAAAAACATATGGGGGGGATCAAACTTTTCTCTCAGTTAAAGACCCAAGTGTATCCTAAAACCGGAGTACTACACCAGATATTAGCATCTGGTAAAATCCCAGAAGTAAAGATTTACTAAATAGGTACACACATCAAGAATATATTTTGTAATATACGATTCATTCCAACAATTCAAATACAGAAGTGTTATGAAAAGAAGCGAATAAATCAAAAATAGATGCTGACCTTTGAAGCAAGTTTGGTGTTTTCCCTGGGTTATTTGTATTTCAGTGAAAGAAGAAACATAACGACCAGACAAACCGTCCATTCATTTGCTTTTTCAAACGCTGAATACTAAGCCATAAACCTTTTGTAGACACTTGCTTACTATTTCCATACTAACAACTACTTCTGTTTTTAAGACAGTCACTGCTTCCTAACACCTTGGGTTACACATGGCTAAGATCCCTTATGTCGCTCTGTGGCATACATCGCAGACGAGACTGATCAAGATTTTTGTACTACCACACACCGGGGTTGAAAATTTAGCCCTCAATGTCTATATCATCTACTTAGTACTTGTTTATGGGATAATGCAGGAAAGCAGCAGAAGAAAAAGAGTTCCTGCAATAAAAGCATTAAGTATCCTGCGTCAGTAAGCATCAAGAATCATTTATGGCAAGTGACCAGCATTCGACAGCATCCAAAAATTTACCTTCTCTCTTTGTGGTAAACAAGCCTTTGAGCTAAAAATGCTGAAAATATAATAAACTTGTACATGAAGGGCCTGATCCAGTTCCACTGAAGTCAGAAATATTAGTTCAATTAAACTGCACCCTGAATTAATGAGTGTGACATACAATCTAACAACGAGCATGACATAACTGCTATGTTGTCAGCTAAACACAGATCCTGCAGGCTGAATTCTGTCAGGCAGGTAGCCTAAGAGTGGTTCATGCAGGCTGGATTTCAAGGAGTCGATTCAAGGATGACTTCCGCTTGCACGCTACAGTTTGCCCTAAGACTGGTGATACTGCCTGGACTCAGGCCTGGCAAAGGCATCTACCTTAAGGCGCAAAACTTAGCGATTACATTTAAGATTTTAAATCGAAGGCTTTGTTAAATTTGTGTTACTTTTACGCTGCTTCCCCCAAATAGACCAAGACATTTCAGGATTTTTTGTAACAGACTACAGAGCTACAGGGTACATACTGCAAGCACACTTACTGCAGCTGCTTCCAGAAGAATCCCATTCCATCACTGAATCTGGGAGCTCATCCATAAGTCTGAAACAACATGAGAGTGCAACAATTTAATGTGGTTTTGGAGCAGGTGATTCTTCATTTGGGATTTAGGAAGACAGCAAGTCTCAATTCCAAAGGGAGCGGACCTCCGGGATAGCTAATGATTCACAGTACTGCTTTTAAAACAAAATCTCCTCTTAGCAGCTATATTTTTAACTCTTTGGAGACTGCTGATTTCAGCAAGACCAGGCTTACAGCTAAGACTGCACTTTAAGTTTTTCTTTGCAGATGTTTTAAGCTTTCTAGAAAGAAAAAGAAAAATCTTTTGAGCTGAAATGGCTTGTTCTGATTTCAGCTTAATGATTAATACTTGTGTTTCGGAATTTGAGAAGCAGTTCTGGTCTGCCTACTAGTCATTTAGCATCAGGTTCTTTCTGCCACGTAGCTCACGGGCAGCTGGGTGACGGCTGTCAAAATTACAAGCAGGCACGGCAGGGACAAAAGGGGAGAGGGAGGTTAAATGACCTGAAGTCCCAGGCACTTCATAAACGGAAGGGCAGGGCCACAGATGTACTTTCTATCCATCTAGAAACAGAAATAGCAAAGGACACTGGAGCTCCGAATCAATCATACCCTAAAAACGAATGAAGGAACACCAGCTCTCATCTTCGTGCAGGCATGAACCGGGGCGATCTCCCAGCACCTGTAGGAACTTGCAGCTGCACAAGCCCCCTTGCCCTCAGTAAGGGAAATCTGTTAGTTCAGCCTAGCTGTCAATACTATTAAGGGAGCCCTTTTTTTTGTTCGTTTGTTTAAAGGAGCCAGAAAGGTCCACCGATCAGTAACGGGACGTGTTCTCAAAGGCATAAAGTTGGGGTACACAGGCTAATGACCTTCAATTCAGTAATCTGTTGTTTAGCATCAGAAATAGTTTTCAATTTGGGGGAAACGAAACATTTAAACACAAATATTTGCCTGTAATCTAGCTTAAATTCTAATTCAAATGGAGTCTCTCCTCCAATTATGGCATGGCATGAACATTTCTAAATTCAAATACACCCGCAGTCCTAAATATCCCCTTAGCAATGCCCAAAGCTTTGGCACCGTTGCCTCATCGCCCCAGCATGCCTGGGAGGAAAGACGAAGAACTTGTAGCGAAGGGATGAGAGGATGAGACAAGGGGCGAACAACAGAGTTTGGGGCCCTGCTCCATCTCCTGCCTTTCAATGGCTCCCCACCTTCCAGGCCCAGCCCTTCTTCCTCCCCATCCCGCGGACTCGGCAGCAAAGGACTGCCAGGCTCAGAAGTGATTCACCTGCGCTGCTTAGCGTACTTATTAACTTAGAAGCAACTGGATACACGTATATATCCGGATGTCTATTGCTGGCCTTCGAAAATAGGCACTGAAAATTAAGACAAATAAAAGGGGATGACCCGGGCTAGTTACCTAATCCCAAGAAAGGAATTCATTAGACAAACAGGTTATTTCTGATACATGGAATCTGTACCACTTTCCATGTGTTTCCTCTAAGCATCCGTTTGCTTGGCATCCTGAAAACGCTAGCGATCTAAGGGTTAACCGCAAGGGAAGAATTAGCGAAGCAGCTTGATTGATTAAATTGATTTAACATTGAATTGTATAAGTGTTACCTTGCAGGGGGTTGCGTAATGATCAGAACTTCTAAAGGAGAAATATTAAACATAACATACGATGTCAACATTTACAGATGCAATCTGTATTATCCGCAGTCTGCAGGCTAACCTTTTTCTCTGCTGAGAGCAGATGCCACACTGAATTTGCAGATTGATTTCTGTGGATCAGCTATCCCTATTGTGTACCTCTGTTGTGACTTGCCCTACTTAAAAGTTTGCTGCCTTCTCCAATTGTGATGTTACATTTATGGGTAACTGCTCTTCTGTATAGCCTTCTACAGGCTACACTGTACCACATGCAATTAACTCTCTCAAGTCCCAACTGTGAAAGCAGAGAAAGAAAACACTAATACACTCTGTTGCTCTACTAAGCTCTAAATGAGTCATGCTGGGAAAAAGGAAAGATTTTAATCAAGTTCTTTAGCATTTTGGTATTTAATTGTTTGTAACCGCAGTAGGCTTATATAACATTAAAAACCTACATAAAAACATCTGAAAAATAGGATCATATACAAAGTAACATAAATTAAATGCACATGTGGAAAAACTTCCAAGAGATGTTTGTACCATAGTGTCTACAAAGCACCCAAGAAGTTTAATGGATACACACAACAACCTTTTGTATGCACAAAAAGGCCTGCACTAATTCACAAATGTTTTCTTTAAGAAAGAGTACTACAAAAATGCACAGCAGACAAAAATGACTGTGTACTGTGCATTTGAATTTATCCTATCTCTACAGCAGCACATACATAAACATGCAGACGGGGGTATACATGCACACAGAGTACACGTTTTTAACTGCTTCTAACATCTCTCAATTAAGGAAAATTGGTTTAGGTTTTTCGTAAGGTGCTATTCTACAGGATGGAAAGCTGTCTTTTCCAGACCTGTTTTGTTAAGTGATGAGTACGTTGCAGGGTTCTAGGGTGGTGTGCACATGTGTACGTGTGTATGTCGTTTTATTTTTACTTTGTTTTTGCAGTCTGGACAGCTACAGGGTTCTTCAGGTTCTGTTCCCAGGGTAGCTTCCCACATAACCATTGCAGCATGCAGTATCCAAGGATTTCAAGGTCACCTCGTCTGGATGGGGCTAAAATGAGGGGAGAAGAGGGGGAAGGGGGGGGGGGGGAAAAAAAGGGGGGGGGGAGGGAGGGAGAAGAGGAAAAAAAAAAAAAAGATGAAGAATAAGAACCTCTTCTTAGGAAATAGAAAAGACTTTGATTGAACTAGTGTTGATGAAATATGAAAAAGCCAAATGGGCAAAGTGTTTTGTTTATTCAGCTGTATCAGACCTAAAACACCCCGGCATTTGGCCCCAGTCCACAGACAGGCAGTGACTTGTTACTGTTGAAGTAAGGGTCAGTTTCCTCACCTCCTCCAACTTCATCCTTCCTCAGTCTGGCCTGTCACATGGACTTGATCCCCATGGCCTCTGACATGATCCAGACAGCCCATAACTGAGTACCAACACTTTCTCAAAGAGCCAAGCAGTAAAACAAAGAAATAAATGTCTGCTGCTAAATTGCTAACACATGTTCCAGGAAGTCCATGGGGTCCACATTGGTCATGCAGGGACCCTGTGAGTGCAGACTAAACACTGATGGCCTTTCCTGTTCTCCTACAGAGCTATTTGAACTTGGAAGATATGACAAAACTGCCATCTAGTGTACATTTCCACACCAAAGTTGTCTGCTTACAAGTACCGTGAACCGATTGTTTGGAGAGTCGGAGCACACGCTAAAATACACTTGCTGTTTAGCAAGTCCTGTGTAAACTTACCGCTACTGCTTCCAAAACCAAAGTTATTTCAGGAACAACTTCCTCTCACCCTGCACACCCCGAACAGATACATGAACTACAGAGTACAAATACAGTAGATATAGTTCAATCAAAAATTAACCCCATCCCCAAACATCATCTATGCAGAAAACCAGGTAACTGAAGTCAATCTATAGATTGACTTTTCCAAGAGAAGGGGGGGGGGGGGGGGGAAGAGTGCAATACTAATAGAATTGCTATTGCTTGGTGCTATTCAGAGGAAATAATCAAACTTGAAAAAACTGAACAAGCAGGACTGCTGCAATATTTCTTTGTACACATTTGACTTGCAGCCTACAGTTTGCAAGTCAAGACCACATGGAATCTGCAAAAACAGAAAATTAATTGTGATTAAAGACAGATGTAAAGTTAAATTTATGCTTTTCCAAAATCAATTTGAACTTTCCAGGAATGAAAGACTTCGGATTTGTTCAGTACTTTTTGTCTAGCGTAAAGACTAGTAGTTGAGCATAGTGCTGTTAATCCAGCTGTAAACAGATATCGTATTTTATGGGCCTTCATTAAATAAATTCCAGAAAGTCACTCAGCAAACATCTTTTAATTTAAAAAGTCATCTGCTAAAAGCTACGGTGCCAACACATCATAACTGTTTCTTGTTACCGTACACACATTATTGTAAAAGCAGAAGATTAGTTCTTATACATTCTCTATCTTAACTGCTATTAGACTATGGGATTATTAAAGGCCCTTCAATCTAACAGAATGCTACGCTATCCCTTGGGTGTCGTTTATTTTCTGCACTGGATTCAGCAACGTCCTAATGCAAGACTTGGCTCTCATATTAAAACAAAAACACAATCTCTACCACTTGCTGTTCTGTAGTGATTTCTTCAGCCATAAATCTCCTGTTAACTGTGGAACAATTCCATTCATACGCATGTGTTCACAACTCCTTTTTCCATTATGGCAATTCCAGATTATAACCATATAAGCCAGCATTTTTGATTACAGATTCTCTAATTTTCACACAATGCTTTTCTGGCACCTGTTTGTATAAGATGGGCTACCAAAAGTGGCCTTTTATGAAAAATTGTCAAAATTACAATGGACCACTTTTTTCCACCGAGGGGACTAATTGATAGGAATCTGTAAATAATGCTGAGTCAATTAGATTTCAGAGGCTAACCTGAGATAACTCGTTTTCTGACAAAACAGGCCCCAGAGAATAAAGTTTACTTCACAGTTAAGAGTTTGGCCATGACTAATTACCTTCTCACTCACGTGTAGATCTTGGAAGATCTGCCATTTCCTGACTAACACTAGGGCAAAGCCATCACAAACAGGGAGATGTGTGCAAGTAAGACTTTGCTAATACCTTCCTAAAGCCACAGTAGTCAGCTAGTGTGGGGGAAAAAAAAAGGACATGTAACTAAGCCACACATCACTAAAAAATAAAAAGGGAAATGTTTTACAGAGAGATGGTAAACTCATGTATCGCCTTATCTCCCAGGTCACTGCAAGTGTCACTACATGAAGAGGTTTACATGTGTTTTTCATAGAACCACATGAAAATGTCAACGTTTGATTATTTGACTGTACTAGCTTATTCTTTTTCTCTGCTCCTTTGTCAGCTCGGTATCAGAGATGCTAACTTCCTCAACTTTTTAAATCATCTAGAACCTTATAAAAGAAGTATTCAGCTATCTAATCTTTAATGAACTAATATTACCTATGAACAATGGAAGAATTAGATTTGCACCCCAAATAAAGCACTAATACATACATTTCAACTATAAGTTTACTTGAAAAAAATAAATCTGCTAATATAATTGGGGATTAAAAGAATCTCGATAAACATCAACTGAGAGAAGTCAATCTGGCTTCATTTTAAATGCAATAGCCATGCAAAAATAAAACGATTCTGCTTGATAACTTGTCACTGTTACAAGAGTATCTATTCAAAATAGTACTTATTTAAATCAAATTCTCTTACTTCTCTGTAGACTAAAACCTTTTTGGGTCATTTTCCCCCCCTTCTTTTTTAATACATATTTGATTTCTGCTTTTCTATCGAGGAGGAATTTTTTTATTATTATTTTAGTCTCATATGAAATACTATTTAATGGGAACATGTTGGCGATATTTTATTTCACAATATTTTTATAGTTTAATTTCTGTAATTTGAAGATTTAAGGCCCAATTCTGTCCTCACTCCTGCCAAGATAAATCAGGAACAACTCCACTGAAGTTAATGAATTAACAAGCATGTCACTGAAATCAGAGTCAGGCCAAAAGAAGTTTTATATACACCACAAACATACACTCCACATGCAGGCACAGGGTTCAAATGATAACTCAGAATAACATAACTGAAGCAATTAATCCTGAGAAGAAAATATACTGTGTATCTCTGTATACTGGATTTGGCAGCTACCTGAGCCCTGATTTATATTCAGATTACTATTTCAAAATAGATCATAAATGATATCACACCAGCCACAATATGCTCTCAAAACTACACCGCTCCCAAGAACTCATCTGAAACCCATGTAAAAATGGGATTTTTCCTCTATAGCCCTTAGTAAGCTAACTTTCTCAAGCCTTTTGTAAAGAACTGGGAGGCTAACGAGTGACAGATGAAATGTTCTTCTATTACTTTTAATTAGCACTGTTACATTATAATTTCACCATTAGTGTTTCTTTAGATTGGAAGCTTTTCATAAAAAGGATCATTCTAGTTGCTCACATTGCAGCTACATGCAGTGGAACCTCCAATTCTCACTGGCATTACAGCATACAAATTCACGTTAATTCACAAACAAACGTAACTCGGACCATAGCCATTAATCCAAAAGCCCATGAAGGAAAGGAGCGTTAACATGACCATGGAGAAATATAATTACATTAAAAATGTATCATCACAATGTTTTAATAAATGAACTCAAAGTGATGTAACTTTTTAACTCAAGGTTGAGATGATTAAAAAAAAAAAAAAAAACAACCCAGACAAATACAAGACTTGTCAAAAACCAGTGCCTATATTAGGAGCAGGAGAAAGGAAAACACCCAAAAAAGCTTATAATGAAGTATTGCTTCCCCAAGGTACTGGTCAGTCTGAGGAGTTCACTGCAGCAGCGCAGTGACTAACAGAGTAGAGTGGGTGGCTACAGGGAAAAGGTTGGATAAATATAGTTAAAATCTTAAAAGTTCAATAAATTTTAATGCTTGGAGCCCATTCTGTACAGAGTTATCCAGTCTCAAGCAGGGCAACTGCCAGCAGGGGCTGGGAACAATCTCTCCTCCCCTCATGTACAGTTCTGCACCGTTAGCTTGGCACGCTGCCGAAGTACTCGCTGACAATAACCACCAGCACGGAATGCTGGAAAGAAAAATAAACCCAGCGCAAACATGGTGTCACCACAACGGGACTACAACTCTTCCAGAGAACTCAGTCTGGGACATGGCAATGAGCGACTTTTCCCATGCCAGCTATGGTCTCTCTGTCCCGCTTTTGGCTGGGATAGAGTTAATTTGCTTCCTCGCAGCTGGCTTTAGATATTGCTGAATGAGAAAAGTAGCCAGTACTTTATCTGGCTTAGGATCTCTCCTAAACTCGGGGTCCTATGGCTATACGCTCAGCTGGTCACACGAAACCTACCGCAGAGCGGGCAGGAGTTCCCGCAGTTGTTCACAGGGGGGATACAACCGTGACTCCCCAGCGCTGACCTCGCCTGGGGCGGTCACAGAGGTGCCTGCTGACAGTATCAGCCTCACAGTCCGGAGGGCTCACGTCCTCTCAAAAGCAGCAAAGCTAGTGACCAGCCCATACATCAGCCCTGTCCTGCGAGTCATGGGCTGCAGTCCCAGCACAGTAGTCAGATATCTCGCTTCAAGACCCACAAAAGCAGCCACACTACTGCTGCTGTCCTGCCGTGGCCAAGCTCATGAGCACACCATGAGTCACGAGGTCTTGCAGGCCAGAAGTTCCCAAACTGTGATCCTCAAATCTCTCCAAAATAGCAGAGCTGTCCTAGATGATCTCAACAGCCTAATGTGCAGACATGAGCACAGCAACCCCCGAACAAGCACGTGTCCACTGACCAGCAAGACCTAACTACAGAGCCTCCTTCTTTTCGCACTTGCTCTGCTGCATTTGTACTAGAAGAGTGCAGCCAGCAGCAGGATGCTCCTCTAAACGTGGACAGAGAGTGAATAATGATCAGGACTGGCGGGATGTGCTAAAAGGAAGAGGGCTGGGGTCCTGATTTGGTGGGGAGAAGCTTATGTAGTGGGAAGGCTGGAAGATGCAAGGGAACTTCACCACAAGATCTGAGTGGGAGATGAAATGGTGGTGGCAAGAGGTGCAGGTACCCGGTTGGAAGTAAAAAGTTCCAAGCTTGCAGTAAAGGAGAACATGTGGCAGGAGAGTGGGGACAGGAAGAAGTTTTACTCTTCTTTCACATCTGTGTGGCAGGGAAAAAAAAAAAAAAAAAAAAAAAATCACAAAAGTAAGGGGCTGACAAGCAGCTGTCAGATTCACCAACTTTTTGAATTCCTGGTGTAGAGAATGAGAGCCAAAATTAAACAGCCAATTCACAGCCACACTCATCAGTTGTGCTAGAAAGTTGTGATGCTCATCATCTTATTTTTGCTGCTTCTGGACATCCTTGGCAGGACAGATTAAGCTTACAGAGGTGGTTATAGGAACCTATTCAATCTCCTTGCTAAAGCCTGACTCTTCTTTTGCTTACAATGACCTCCTGCTCCCTCTTCTGCTGGGCACACATTTCTAATCCAACACTCAGAAATGAAAACATGCTTTTATTTATTTCACACTGCAAAGTTCCACCCATTTTTCACCAGACTGGTTATATTTTCCTTTTATTTTTAGGATTTACAGTTTGCCCTGCACACAGTCTTTGGGAAACTCATACCAAACAGCAGCAAATCAATAATTCATTTGACCGACAAAAAAAAATCCAGCAGGCTCCCTGTGACTCCTAACTATACATGGACAGACGCCAAATAAACCTCTTGATCCAGAGCCATTTAGAGCTCTGTTCTCTGGAAGCCATGCAGGCTCAGAAAGAACGTATTTCCAGGCATAGGTGTTTATATTCTTGCACATCCTTCCTCACAAAATGAACCCTGCATATATTCCAGTCAAGCCCTGCGCGTAAAAGAAAAGGAAAAATGGACAAGCATCGAACTATGTTTTTAATATCAAACAGCAACAGTTCTGTCAGACCAGTGAGGAAAATAAGAACAAGAACTGCAGAGCTTTCCCTACAATCAGCCCGATGCCTGCATTGCCCTGCACAAATACAGTGTACAAGCATTCGGACGGACCTCAAGGAGCACATGTTGCAATAACCCAACGTGAGGGGCACAAAGAGCTGGCTGAAATATGGCATCAGACAGAGCTGCAGCTGCCTTCCCCAACACAGCAGGTGAAAATAAACAAACACACTTTTGCTCGATGAATCTAGCTCAGACAAAACTTATTCACCAGCTACAAAAAAGTGACAGTGGGCCTAATTGAGGCAAATGTCATCAGACATTCTACTTATCCTTAAGCTTGTCAAAAGTCACCACTACTGTCTTAAGCTGCTTTTACTATTCCAGACGTAGACATAAGTTCCGCAAGGATTTCGGTAGGCCCTCTACCCAACGTGAGAGATGGCAAAACTGCTAATAGCTACTGTGAAATGTTGTTAAAAGGAAGAGGAGAGTTATCTTGAAAGCTATGGCAAACACAAATATATGCTGGAGGGAATTCAACACAGACAGTTCATACTCTTATGTTCATCAATGATAGCAAATTAAAACTGGTCTTACGCACTCAATGCACAGGACTGGAGTATTTAAAAAAAACTCGATATGTTAAGCGCAGTATATCTCCAGAGAAATTAGGTATTGACTGCATGCCTCAGTGAGTAGAAAATCTACAAAAATCCATAGGAGGCATTGATCCAAATATTACTTTTTAACACTAACTATGTAACAATTTTTTAAATGTACACTGCGTGCAGATATAATTCTCTTTAATTATCAATCAACGAACGAAAAGGTAATACTGTTTATACAGTATGGTATTTAAAAATGAATACAATGAATACACTGAAATACTACGCTAAAACTAAGAATACAGTTGTGCCATACAAAATTTGCATCAGATTAGAAAGGTTTTAAATTTAAAAGCCCCACGTGCTGGTTGCAATGACATCTAGCCACCAAATACAGGACTGCTGATGGTGTGGGTCAGATCCTGTGGCAAAGCCCAACTCGGACCCTGACTTGGTTCAAAGTGAACTCTAGACAGAGGTAGGGGACGTACCTGAGGTTGCGGGGAACACCTGCAAACACCCGACAAGTCTGGAAGCCCCCAGGCAGCACCAAGCACAGGAGAGCCAGCCTGTGGGGCCCACACGCACCCTGGGCGGAGCACAGGTGAGCCGTGCAAAACCGAAGACAAAACCAGCATGAAGAGCCGAGACACGAGGCAGGGCAGCTGCTCCCAGCCTTTTCCAGCTCAGGGGGAAGTCCTCTTCAGTTCCAGCATAAAGTCAAAGCCACCAGCACCATCGGTGTACGCCTGCACACGCTAAAGTAACTTGTTTGAAGGCAGTGATTTGCCATCAGCTGCCACAAGAGCGGCACGTCCAACTCAGCCCTTACCAAAGGCTGTCAGAAGAATACGGACTAATTCTACCACCCAAAAGTGCTACCATGCAGTGGCTGCTGGTAGGAAACTTTCTGGATCTCGGTGGACTGCATAACCTCCACACCTGATGAACTCCACGGAGAGCTTGGGGAATAAATAGGCATGCAGCTGGGTTAATCTCTCAATTCAACTAGGGAAACATCAGTGTTGATTTGAATTAGTGGGAAATTGTTGCATTTGATTGGCTTTATGCAAAGAGGTTATCAACTTTAAGCGTTGCCAAAAGGCACTTTTGAAAGCAACAAATTCATTATTTTCTTTTAAGTTTCGGCATGTACCTCAAATTGCTGTGTATCTTCAGGTAGGTACTTTGTGAATAAAAGCAGAGCAAGTCAAAATGTTCTCATTTGTCTAGCTCAATACGGCAATGGGTACTATTCAGGGGTTTTGAGGTTTCAGATATATTTATGTTGCTACGTACACTGAGGAAACGCCCTTGGAAAGGATCTCATTTATATAAAATAACATTTAAAAATTGAAACTATCTTCCAAAAGCATTGAAATAAATATTCCACCCTGAAAAACTGGGTAACACCAGAAAGAAGGCTGTCTATGCAGTTTTAATTTGCCACCAGTGAAACAGTCTTTAAACACTTTTCAGAAGAGCACCGCACCTCACTGGGTACATGAGGCTGCACTGAGACTCAATGGCAAGTCGGGAGCACAGGACATTGTTGAGCAAAGAAGCCCTCTGCCCCAACTGTTGGAAGTCTTTTAGTATCCCGAAACATCTCTGCAAGTCTAAACCTCACAACAAGAGATGAGGGAAACCCGTCGCTGTGTTCTGCCATCCGGACCTGTGCAATCTCTGACAAAAGTCACTGCAGATGCGTATTTTCCCTGGGATATTGAGAGACCTGCTGCAAATGGGAAACTCTGGTAATTTGACCTTAAAGGATTCAGACTGTTACAAGGTCAGAGCTGAGGCATTCAATGTGAATAGTTTGGATTCTCTGCAACATACCAGATATCACATCACACTCTGCAGGCTTTTCTGGCAGGAGCATCAGAAAAATCTGCACATTTTCTGTTTGTAGCTATTAACAAGCAAAAAAATTTCAAGTGTAAGATGGGGGTAAGCTCCCTCAAGCTATCTTTCTGAATATTTTGTTTTCTGGAGTCCTCTGCTTTTCACCAATTCCGACTGGCTTTAGCTACTTGAGGGGGTAATCTAAGCCACAGATTGCAAAAGACAACTTAGCTCACACTTGCATGTGCACACCCTTTGCCATCCAAGTCTGTAAAACTTCCCTACTCTTTCAAATAAAAGGAATTATCTGTCCTGTAATCCCATACGCATCAACAGACACCCGTCCACCAGACAAACTAGCTGCTGTAACTATCTAACTGCCAAATCCCAAATACTCCAGCTACCACCTATTCTTCAAACAGCATCCACATCAAATACTAGTACACAGCCACATCACTTGCATGACCAGGAAAAACAGCCGGAGTCAGATTTCCAGAAAATGCACTGTATGCTTGGGAGGGCTAGAAGAGTCTGAAACAGATGCCCTCTTCACCGCAAAATATTTTTAGCAGGTGAAATTGTGCAATTGTCTTAGCAGCAAATACTTGACAGTCTTATTTCATTTTTTCTAATGACCAGAGTTAAACGACTGCAGGTTTTAACAGTGCCGGCAAATTATCAAGACCCTCTACATTACATGGTCAATGGTCCTTTTAATAGAAAAAGCAATAATATACAGTTGTTTGTGCCAACTAAAACTCGTTAGAAAGTATTAGTTTAAGGTAACAGTTCAGCAGCTATTAACAAGCACAGATTTCTACAGTTATCGCTTGTGACACTATGATCCTAGCAAAGCTGGCAGCAGAAAACCATTCCTTTTGTTTTAGAAGATCTTGGGGGTGAGGAGGGAGGGAATAGGGGAAAGAAAAGTTAACAAAAACACTGTTTCGTAGCAAGAGTCAAAGTTTTTCAATAATCACCATTTTTTTCACTAGCATAACATTAGAATTGACTTTTTGTCTTGCTGACATAGCAACTAAGAAAGTTGCGTTGCATTGACCATATTGATTGTGAACAATGCAGCCATCAGTGGGACTTTGCACCATATATTTTCGATATTGACCTCCCATTCCCTTTTCCATGGCTCTATGGGTCTGCTATTGGATTTGGACTGCAGTGTAATAAACAGCTAAGGTTTAATTAATGGTAAATGAATACAAGACATAGGTTATGACTTTAACTAATTAGGGAATTGTTGAATTAAGTCTGCCTTGGAATGCAAGGCAGTACAATCAATATCCAATAAAAGGACTATGTATGTAATTTACCTGCAAATGTGTTTCCAATACCATCAAAGTGAGTTTAAATAAGTAAGATATATGAAAGGCTACTGGAAAAAGATTTCAAAAAGTTAACACTTTATGGCTTCAAAACAGGTTTTTCTCCTTGCAGAAGGAATGTCATCTTGAAATATCTTCTCATAACACAGATGGTGACACTCAGACACAGCTCTCCCTAAAGGACAGTGCAGACTGGAAACATTTTTCCTTGACAATGCAACATTAGCAAATACTGCCTCTGCCTCTACAGAGCATAGCAAACACAAACCAGTACTCCCAACATGAACCAATTAAGTTTAATGGCAAGCTCTTCGCAGGGCGTCTCGGTCCGCCTTCCAGCGCCATATGTGCAGCAGCTTTTCGGTTTTAATCGTGCTGCCCCCTTCCCCCGCCAGCCCTGGAGAAGCGTTCCCAGGTACAAGAAGAGGTCACCACACGAGGGTCTGATCAACCCTGAGCAATCCCCAAGACTACTTCTATTGTATACATCAGCTCACACAGCCTGATTATTCATTCTGTAATCACTCTTCTGAAATAAAAAAAAAAGAAACCTACCTACTCCCTTGTGGGCATCTATGCTGGTAAACTCTATTGTCCCATTATGGCCCTTCCTAGGATTTTCCTGATACTGTTTGTGGTTCCCATTGGGACAATATCTGTAGGAAAGTCCATAATCTGCAAGATAAACCTGGAAGACATGAACAGACAAATGAATAATGCTTTTGTCCTTTGAAAGTATAACCTTTATAATTAAGTCTTAAGAAACTGATAGGTTAAGGACAGCCTTAGATCTAAATTTTATTAAACCAAATGGTGCCTCAGGATAAAATATGTACAACTGGGGGCTATAACAGCTGCCCTCCCCATTTAAATCCTTCCACTACTTACTCTTATCTTATTTCAGAGTCGAGCAGAATTCCTGTCTTTTTATTTTGTTCCTAAGCTCTCTCCTCTCCAGGTGGGCATCTAGACATCATAAACTGCAATATGCCCTTTACATATCCTCACGTTGCTTATGGGACCCCTTCCTCTCTTTACTTAAACAAGCACATACACACCCCTGTTCAAATTTTCCAACAGCTGAGACTGTACAATTTCATAACAGCACTGCAACTCAAAAGCCAGAGGAAGCGAGATGCAGCAGCTTCCCCCAGTTGGACTGGATACAGGGGTGCAGCACTAACAGGGACCCTGACCACAGGGCTGCTGGGCATTGGCCTAACTGTAGTCTCATCTTTATCAATGTCACTGTCAGTAACTTCATACTGGCAACAACTATTTAAGCATAAAGTGTAAGATAAAACAAAGCAAAACAAACTGCCCACCACCACCACCCCAGAAAGCACTCTTAGTAAATCACTCCTGAATTTAAAAGAAATGTTAAAAAGGCACAGAGCCAGACTCCACTCTAAGTTACTCTGAAGCAAGTCCATGAAGCTAAATCGGTGTAAGAGAAAAAAACTTAGGCCCTACTGTGTATACTGCAGCAAGCTCGTGCCTTCTGCCACATTTACCATTCCATCCTGGCACAGGTGATTTTTCTTTTTTTCCCCAAGATGCTTCACTACAGCTACCTAAACAACCAGAGGGAGGAAGCCCCACAGTTCTGAACGACATATCTGGGAGATGCACTTGCATATTCTTGGGACTTAACCGTGAAAGTATTAACGGACTTTAAACTTAGTCTTGCTCACTTTTGTGGTATTTGAAGCTGAAAACAGAACAGCTCAGGAGAGCTGAATTTTACTTTCTGTTGTTCTGCTGCCTGTCAAGACAAACTCAAACACGCCATCTGGTTCCTACGTCTCTATTTCTCTACAGGCACAGTGCACGCAGTACTGCATCCATGTCACTTCTGCCACTCACATAATTCAGATTAAAGGGCCCAAGTCCACTCTATGAAGTTCAGATTAACATGTGCTACCCTCCAACAGGGGTGGACTTAATACATGCACATGGTCAATTACTGCAGTGCAGCTGACAAGCAGTAACTTGTTGAAAGCAAGAATTTAATCACAATCCATCCACCCCACAATACCCCATAGGTTATTTGCTCACACTGCCTTTTTCACACTCCCACCTGGCCTTTGCCCCTTACATTGACCAGTTCTCACATTAGGTAATTGCTTTTTTTATAAATATCCAAGTATAGTACTTTCACTTAAAAAAACCAAAACCGCTACAGACTGCTCTTCTATTGCCAATGGAACTGATCTCTGGGGCAAAAGCTAAACCATCTGAAGGCATATAGAGATCATTTCTACTAAATCATATTATATTATAAAGAAAAACTTTTTCTTATTTGAACTTTAGGTTTGCTTCCTCTTCAGCTAAAAAATAGTTTATACCTTCGAAGTCTAAAATAAACTCTTCCGGCACTCACTTTTAATTTAATTATGTCACTCCTGGTGGAGGAAAAACAAACAAACAAAAAACCCTCAAGAAAACGTAACGCACTATTTTGTAGCGCATTCTGTTGAACTACTGATTCCTGTTTGTGCTCCAGGCACCTTCAAATCCTGGGATGGCTCGTCTCTTGGTTTTACTGTTTCTGCTGCAGGATCTGTGCTTATTTGGAGCGTGTAAGCTGGGATGCAGCACTCATTTCCTGCAGGGTGATGGCTTTTAAGATTACCGATGATGCTTTTCACCTGACAGACTATACAAACTGCGATACAAGATTAAAGACTGTAGGCACATTTAGAAAATCTGGGACAAGGCATAAACTTTGTTGGGTTGACCGATTTGATTTTCTCCTGCATCCATTCTCCAGCGTATTCTTGATGCTCTGGTACCTGTCCTAATTGAGCCCACAGTCAGTGTGAGAGAACCAATTTAAACTACCCTAATATCAAGTTTTGCGAGTCTTCCGCATCCTTTGTGGGCTGGGAAGGAGAGAGCAGGCTAGAAGGTGTATTCTTCCCAGGCTAAGTGGTACATTTTGGATTTTGCTTGACTACAGATTTTTGACATGTACATTTGACCAGATACAGCAAGATGAAACACAGAGCGGATTTCAACCTTTAAAAATTTAGGCTATGCCTTATATTAAAATGAGATTTTAACTGTTAGAAAAAACAATACAAGAAAAGCATCTCTGCCAGCTCTCTGGTTCTGTCTGGGCTGGGAACGCTAGCGTATGTGATAGACACTCCCATACGGCAGCCCAGCCTTGGTGATCTTTCAAACTACCTTAACAACAGGGCATCTAGAAAGTAGCCACAAATAGTTGCTAGTCAAACTTGAACTACGCAAAGAAGTTACCAGGTATCCTACAGATAAATCACAGGAACTATGTGCTTAATCTTAATCCATTTTTAAGCAACAGATTTGCTTAAAATGCCTTCAGTAGTAGTATCAGCAGAGCAGTTTTAAATTTATACTGAAAAACCCCTCTAGAAGTGAGAAGTAGCTTTAGATTATCCTGCCTTGACTGATAGTGGCAAGACTTAGAAACCAGGAAGCAACCACTTCTTAAAGCCACTCGCATGCAATTTCAACAACATCTATGACTGCACCACAGTTTGCTCCAAGAGTTGGTCATGAGTGTCATTGTTCAGTTTACTTTTAGCTGAGCCATTTAGCACTTCCGCAACTTTCACACCAGATTGTTTCCACAAACGTGCAACTGATGGTAGCCTCTCAAGGTAATGCCTCTTGGCCACCAACAAAAATCAATCCCCTTCAGCTTGTACAAAACCAGCAATGCACAGTTACAACCTTGCCACAACCATTATCAGAATGACTACATTATTTTAAATTACCATTAATTTCATTTCATCAATTCTCATTATAACCCTTTCATCATTAAAAAGATATATAGTTCTTTATAGCTAGTTGTCACTTTTTGATAATGTAACACAGCGTGCCCTTCCAAATTTGCTCAGAACATGGTGGGTAGGGGTAGTTAACAAATTTGTAGGTTGTTGAGGTTTTTTTAAGGGTATAGGGAAGGGGAAAAGATGACGACTATTAAAGAATACTGAGAAAAATTAAGTCAGTGTTAGTATGTGTTTCAATACCATAAATATTTTTCATCTGCATGCTTTTTTTAGGAACAACAAAACAAATAAGCACAAAAAGAGAACAAAACATATGCAGAGCAAGATAAACAAGACACTTGAAACAAGAAATAGTAACATGGATGATGAAGGTGTAACAGTGACATACGCCTAGAACAGCTGGGTTTAACTGTGTTACATTGTACGCTCCTTCCCCCACACTTACTTATTTTAACTCTTTTGTTCAAGTTCTTTTTCACACACCCCAGTCTGCACTAGACTCAGCAGTGCCTAGCACAGTCTGTTATTAATAGATTTTGTTATAGATTAGCAGCCAGATTTCTGAAGACTTCACACTTAATTTCATGCAAACATGAATGCGCCCATCTTAGTGAAGCAAACAGCCACACAGGCACAAATAATTATTTATGTGCACAAGCAACCAGCCGTAGATTTGGCAGTCGTCTTGTCCTTTTTGTGCATGACTCCCTCACAGTGTTTTATATCTGAAGTGCTAAATATCTGCTAAACATATAAAATTCTTACAACTTGTATACATTATGATATATAACTGCACTGATCTGGGAAGTCATAAACCTGGCACTTCGGATTCTCATGGTATTCTCTTTATCTTGAAGTACACATAGCAGGAGATTTATTATTAAAAGGACAACAATACAGTGATTTTCTTTGTACATTTTATTTCCAATGGTTCCATTACTAGGCTTATATAATGCGCTGTAAATAATTAAATAGATACCTACTAATAAGAGGCAGATTGATTGCTAATGGCCATAGAGCTGTCAACTTCATTGGACATTACACTAGAAAAAGCCTAAAGATGGAATGAAGTCCATCTTGGGACAGGACGTCTGAAGTATAGTGTTTGGGACAGAAACGGCATCTTCCACAAAACAGAAGCCAAGGAAGGAGGAAAGCAGGTTAAACAAAGGAGAGAGGGGGAAGAATTTTTTGTGACTTGTCAGTGGCAAGTCCCGATGCTGGAATCAATTGAACTCCAAGGTATTTGAGCCATAACTACAAAAAGAAATTAAACCAGCGTAAGCAGTTCTCTTCAAATGTAGCAGCAGGACTAATGAAAGAAAATTAAGGCCATCTGACTGTGAAGCAACATCTCAGATCAGGGGCACAGCCAGCATCCATGAGTTAAAATTCAACTGTTTCTGTATGGTAACCCTGCATACTGCATCCTTCCTAAAAACACGTGAAGGAGAAGAGAAAAGATTTTCATTTTTCTCAATTCATCTGCTCTTTAGCAAATCTGTCATACCGGACTAAAGAGCAGGAATCACAATGATTCATCTCATAATGAAAAGTGTCTTAAAGTTGGACTTGTTTTCAAGCATGTTCTTCCCATAGGATCAATGCGTGAGCTCTGTATCTTCTATGCTGGTCCACTGAAAGCTGGTCATAAAAGTTAACATTTTGAAACATTTTTGTATTCTTCTTTTTTCCTTTTCGGTTAGGGCTATCTATGATAATCAAGTCTGAGAGTTTTATTCTGTAACTATCTTGTCTAAGAAACACTTAAAATCAAAATCAGAACTGAGGTGCAGATGCACTTAAAATTTACAGCTTAGAAATCCAAACAGGCAAGTTCCGGTGCAGACCTGAGTCTGCAACACTGCAGCAGGTCTGCCCATATATTCCAGAGGGGAAAAAAAAGAAAATAGTACAAGGTAACTGTTCTGAAGAGGCATTCTTCCAAACCTTATTTCATTTATTAAAAACTCTGATTTTAAGCTCTTGTCTGGTGACCGCTTGTCCCTTTTAATAGTATCACAATTTAAATGAGTTTAATGCATTTGAATTTCTCTTTTAGAGTCTGTACCAATAATGCTTATTCTGCTTTATCACACAAACAGTTACTACTACGCTCCAGATTATCTTTAACTCGCCGCAATACTGAGACAGTGCTTCACTTGTTCTGTAATTTATAGGTCTGATCACTTCAAGTTTTCTTTCAGGCCTCTCCGAGATTCATGGGCTGCGTACTTCCCTCAGTACATCACTCCTATTCTGTCAGTCATTGTGCTGGGTCCATGTTCAGAAACATATTGACTAGAGAATTGATCTTTTGACCTGTAACTCACTGAATGGCCTCGCTCCCTTCTACTGAATAGATCTGCAGCAAGCTGCTCTTTGAGGTCAGTTGATTCTGATCTTCTAACCATTTCTAAACATCATTTGGAGGTTGCAGAGTGACAGGACCTTTACTTTATTTGTTTCTTTGCCTTGCCACAGAAGGTAGGGGATAGCAGTATGGATTTCACACATTCTTTCAAAAAGGGGACTATGCTATTTATTGGCTGTGGTGTAAATTTACCAGGTTAATTTACAGAAGAGACAGAATAGCGGCAGAAAGTCTAACATAGAAAAATGATCTTTTTTGGAACTGCAGGAAGTCAGTGACAAATTCGCACATAAGAGTACACATGAACAGCCACTAAATGACAAAAAGATGCAAAGTTGAGTATAAAGGTACACATGCTTTTTTGAACAGAGATTTATGTCTCCTCACCAAAACAGAATACGGACATATGTTTTGAAAATATATATATATATTTTATTTTTAAGAGATTAGTTATGGCTTTCTTTCAAAAATAAATTTCTGGAATTAAAGAACACTTCCAATTTATTTTCCCTTAAAATCCTAGACCCTAAAGAGCAAGAGCCCACTAGCATAAAATTCTTAACAAAAACTCACCACAGAAATTGTTAGGTCAGACAGTTTTATTATGCCCACTCACACTGGAGCTACAGGTGTCTCAGCTTGTATTCCTGAGTTGGAGCTTGCCACTGGCTAGATGCTCTCACTCCCTATTTATGAGATTAGGTTGATCACTTTGCCTTCCTGTTCCATTAAAACAAAACAAAAAACCCCACAAACAAAAAACAAGACCAAGGCAGTACCTTATTTTTAATCTGTCAATGAATTTACTACTCATGAAAACAAAATACTAATATAGGACGATCTTCATGCAGACAACATGAGAAACAAATCAGAAAATCACCCCACAATCTGGCTAATTCAAAAGCAACTGATCAAAGTCAGCTACATGTCTTAAAATTTTATGATTACAGTAAATGGACACTTCCAAAATTATTTCAATGTGAAAAACAGCAGCATATCTTAGTGTCATAAAAATACACAATAGCCAAGACAAAAGAAGTCATTTGAATTATGTTAATGGGTTTGGGTAGCAGATCGTTTTGCCTCTAAATAGCCTCCTTCTTTGGATTCAGCAGGCTGGTAAACACCATAAACTGAGATTATGTACTGGCTGCTACCACTGCCTAAAACCACAGTTGTTTTAAACAGCCATGATAGTTTTCAAACTATCTGTTCTAGAAAGCTAAAAAGTTAAATTTGACTCAACCATTTAACTTGAAACTTGTAAAAAAGCAGATATAGTTCAATGGTTCAACCTCCACTGGCAGTGAGCTGTTTTGCAAGACCTGTTTGTTCATCACTGTAGCAGAAAAACAAAAATTGAAAGAAAAGGAGAAGTATTGCTTCCAGATAATTATATTTAAGTGAAGTTAGAGACATCCTTTTTTCCTAAATGATTTTTTTTTCCAAGAATAAAGCATACTTAGATTTTATTAACTGAAGGAAAAAAGACATTGTAAGAGCATGTGGAGTATGACAGGATCAAAAGATTTGTTTCAAAACATTTCACCAAAACACTTCAATTTCAAGGCTTGCTTTCGAGTGTTAGAGAGCAACAACCTTAATCCTACTCACCTGTATCCACTACAACGAGCAGGACATACAAGTTATAGGCATGGAAACACAATTCATGACAATATTAGAAAGCTAGAACTTCCCAAGAATTAAAATACAATGGGCCACATCCTTAAACTCTACTAATAAACTGGCATAACCTGGAACAGTGTTTAGGTCCTCTAACTTAACCTCTTGATTAGTTTACCCATCCATACCAGTACCCCAGTCAGCAGAGCACAAAGGGAACAAAGCAGAGTTTTGTCCTGCTTCCTTCTCAGACCTTAAGCTCCACAGAGCCACTCTCAGATTTGCCGTGAGAGGATGTGAATGTTCACGTAGAAACGCCTTTTAATACGTGAATTGCTAATGCAGAATATACATAAAACTATTGAAAAGTTATAAGCACGTTAGAGTAACAGTGTAAATAAGTAAACATGCTTACCTCGTGTGGATTGGTGTAGCCCAAAAGTAGATTTGCTGCTTTAATGTCACCGTGAACATATTCATTTTCATGTATATATTCCAAAGTATCCAACTAGGAAAGGATTTAGAAGAGAAAACATCATTACCACTCTGCCTCTAACTCTACCACCAAATATTTCTCACTTACACATCAAATCGAGGGCTACGCAGACTAAGCTGACAAATTTGTTTTGAGTTAGAGCACAAGGACTGCTCACTCTGTCCACAGGGTCTGTTCCCACCAGGCACACAGCTGATGGCAAATCATAGACAAGCCGTACTTTGCCATCAGGTATCCCTGTGTAACTACCTACGAGTACCAGCTTCTAAGGTCACAAAGCAAGAATGAAACTAGTACTTTATAAACACTGGAGGAAATGTTGAGAACACCAAGCTCTTAAAAAGAATGTATTGAATCAGCCCTGAAGGTTTATAATATATTTGATCCTGCCAGTTATTACATGACCTTATTTCATGTCACCATCCCCCTGCATCATCATCCTTCTTCAGCAACTTAGTGAGATACGGTATCTCTAACTGTTATTAAAAAACACATTTGCACTTGGCAACTCATACAAAGGACATCTAATCCTGGCTTTCAGAGAGTACAAAGAGTGTAACAAGTTTGTCAATTCTGTGACTACAAAAGACCTTCACTTTTTTTTTTTTTTTTTTTTAATTATTATTACTATTATTATTTAGGTTAAAAGGAAACTCTGGAGGTGTCCAGTCTAAACCCCCGGTTTCAAACAGGACTAGTGTAAGTTAGATCAGGTTGTACAAGAGATTGAATAGTCAAGTTTTAAAAGTCCCCAAGGATGGATGTTTCACAGCTTCTGGGAAGCATGTTCCAGGACTAAGACACTCCTGCAAAAACTTTTCCTTTGTACTCAGTTCCTCTTCCTGCAACTTATGACCACTGCCTCTACTCCATTTGCTGTGCACCTCTGTTCAGTAATAGCAGTCGTTCACAACACAAATGATATTACAAAGGAGCACATATACAATCTTCCGTTAGTACGTGCCAGTCTACACACATTTGAAAACAACACTGATATTTGCAGACTAGCCTAATCCTGGCCTGTACAATCAGTGTGTTCAGCAAACACACTGAAAATTTTGCTTTCAGGAGTGCAATTGTGAACTATGACAAATATGTCTAATACAATACCCTTCAGACACTGGGGGCGGGAATCAATACATGTTAAATCATATGAGAATAGGCTGACACACCTCAGTCTAGACACACATTTTTAAGTGTATGGTCTATGTTTTAACCTATTAGAAAAAAATTTTGGTTTGAGCCCACCAACTTCCAGTCTGGAGGGGTCTTGATTTTCTACTTAATACTCATTTTCTTTAAAAAAAAAAAAAAAGATGAAAAATAATAAAATACATAGCATTTACACGTTTCATTCTAAACTCAAGAGCTACCTAAAGGAACTCTATCAGGTAATTTTCTAGTTGAACTCAGCAAGTTCGAGACATAGCAATTTCCTCTCTCTCCGTACATACCATTCGTGCCCCAAGTTGCAGAACAGTGTCCTTCTTAAATCTGCTTCCACACTCTTCAAAGATTCTTTGAAGATCTTCTCCAAGTCTCTCCATGACCATGAATCTATAGCTACCAGGATATATATAATATGGAGGAATTCTTTAAGACAAGACTGCAAGCTTGTGTCAGGTTGAAAGGACTTATCTCCATTTTGTTGAAAATGGATCTTCAGTCAGTTTGAGGCTTAGTTACAATTCATCTTATTACCTTTTTCCCTTGTACTCGGCCAAGCCTGATCCCCAAAACACTGGAATTCCTAAACATCTTATTTTTTTGAGATTCATCCATTTTCTTACTGTAATAATAATAAAAAGATAACATTGGGTTAAAGGTAGCCAGAGAATTTCAGGTTTGGTGTGGGGTTTTTTTGTTGTTTTTGTTTTAGCTATCAAGCAAAGACTTTGAATGAAACAATGAAACAAATAGGACTTATTTGGCAAGTTTGTGTAGCAAACAATTCAGACCATAACTTTACTGTGAAGTTCTCTACATTCTCCAAAACAAGAAGCAGTTTTCTGTTCTAGCAATGTGGTACTCTGTTCCCTTAGAAGGCAGATAAGCAATTATCAATAGCTGGAGAAATAATTCCTTTAGAAGCTCTACTTTATTCAATACAGAATGCTTCAAGCTATTAAAAGTGCTTATGTCTACCAGCAATCTAAGTCATATAAAGTCTTTAGGACAGTTCCCATGAATAAATCACACCCATGCTTAAGTGTTTGCAGAACCAAGTGCCTTGATTACTACGAAATCCTGTGATGATTACACACACGCTTAGCTCCGTACATGAAAATAGATACTAGCAGAAATAGGGTCACCAATTACTCCACGTAGTACCTCTGCTCTAAGGCTGGCCTCTCTCCGGAGTCCATTCATTGTTGTACACTCTGAAGTGTGCACATAATAAATTTGGCATGCTTCTGTTCTCCCTTCTGATCAGAAAGGACGAGGATGACTTCCAACTAAAGAAACCTATAGCAATCTAAAATTATTATAGCACCAACTAGGATTAGTTCAGCATATATGAAATGAGTTGGCTATCAAGCTCTAAAGCAACAGCTCATATCAGAATTAGATAAACTCAAACTTGTCCTTAAATCTACCCAAATCAGAGCTGATCTATTACTCACTATGCTCTTGTTTCGCAGCCCTCTGGTAAAATTTCAGTTCAGAAAATAAGGGGCCATTTTCAAGATATTCCTATTGAGAAATAAACAAACTTAGTATCATAAAATGCATTAGAAAGACAACAGTTTCTAGACAAAAGTGTATGAGAAACTCAAAGAGGGTAAAACATACTTTTTTCCCCACCTCCCATATACCATGCCATCTGAAATGTAGCTCAAAAGTAAAGTTGTTTGGCAACACATTTCATAAACCACACAGGTTCTTCCAGGAATTATTTAAGATACTATTTTCAGAAATATTGTAGATTAGGTGTGTTTAACTTCATAGTCTGATTTTCCTTACTAAACTTTTGAGGGCAGTAATAAAGGAAAGGAAAGAATCAAGTCAATGAAAGAATCAAGTCAAGGAAATACTGTGTGTCATGGAAATGCCAAATATATCCCCAAGCAGGGAAAGTATATCAAGATATAAAAAACAGGGAGAAAAACAAAAGCCACAAGCATGCAATACAGACCCAATGCTGAAAATAAGGATAGATAATTAAGAGAAAGAACGGCATACAAGTTAACAATTTAGAAATGAGATCTACACATTACCACTTTAATTACATGCACTGCATCATCTTCTACAGGAACATGAGTTTGAGGGGAAGCTGCAAAATAAAAAAGAGATGGCGATCAAGCTGTATGCAACGAAATACAATTGCAAACAAAGACAAAGTTAACATTGCATAAGGTGACCAAAAAAATACACCACAAAGCCAACATTTTGTGTGAATTCCTGCTTTTGAAGGTCAGAGTTTTGCCAAGTTCAACAAAAAACAAAACAAAACCAACATGCATATGGAAGTTTTAATCAACAAGCACAGAAGCAATTTTAACCCACATTTTCAGAACTCTCCCTCGATGCTAATTAAGGAGTAAGCAGGATGTCCCTACCGCACATTTGCACCACAATGAGGTATTCCATTGTAACCGACTATGTTTAAGTCATTCCAGTCAATTGGATAACCTCTGTATTTGGTTGCTGTCAATCCACTGTCGTGATAAAGACACCACTTAAAAGTTATGACCTACATTATGCCTCTAGACAGGACTGTCTGCTTTCCCATGTTACAAATTAATTTGGCCCTAGAACCTTGATTTCTATTCTGACATTATTTAGACACTGGCCTAAGTTAGGGATAGCACAGCCACCACCTGTCTAAAGGGGAGATGAGGAATTGTGCCTCTTAGTGCAAGTAGAGATTTCAAAACAATAATTGACCACATGTGCCAATTACAGCCCAGGAGACAGAACCTCTCTGCACAGACAATGCAATCCTATTTTCTTCTGACCCTGAGAGAACTATCAGTTCTCTCTGATACTACTGAAGCTACATGGAGCTACACTGGGATTAAATTTTAATGAGACTAAATCATCTTTTAGAATCATCACTGAAAAAAACTAAAAAGAATGCAGTTCCTAGGAAATAAGTGTCCCTTTCAAACTTCTTACAATGATCAAATACCAACAACAGTCCAGGTGTGAAACACTTCAACCATCAGCACACACAAAAATAGACTACTTTTATCCGCATAATAAAAATCAAGTAAACTTGGATCTAATCAAACCATCCAAGCTTACATTTTTTGACGGTCAGGGAATAAAAATATTTTTACAATGAACAGACTCCTTCAGCTGCTATTTTCCTTCAATTCTATTCAGCATCTGGGTTGAATCTGGCAGCATACACACCCCAAACACCCACAGGGTCCCCACTGCCTTCTGCTTGACACTTCCCCATGTGAATGCTTCTGTGCTAATAACACGTTAAGATAAAATGAACATGTCCTAAAACAGTAGCTCTGGAAGGTGTGATCTATCTATAGACTTAGATGAGCAGTGGTGACATTCAGAATACAATTTAAAACTATCATACAAGCAGGAAAGAAATTTTGGCAAACTTTGCTCTTACCATATTCTTGTACTGAACTGGGAATTAAGGCACAGGTGCTTAAGTCTTTATCTTTCTCTGCCACATGTAGACTATGTGTTAACAGCTGAAGACATTAGTTTAAAAGAACACATCCCATGTGTTTTCACTGTATTCAACATCCCATTACCCAATCAAAACTAGATGTGCTCCCTTACTGACACAGATCAGAAAAGAACCTGTGTATAAGAAAAGGTATTTTAATACCAAGTTACTTAAGACAGGTTTGATAGGTATAGAGAAGTATCAAATTTAAATGTATTTGAAAGAGTCTGATCTAACTTCCCTGTAGACATCTTGACACTTTATAAAGAGAGGCCTCATTCATGGTAATCTGGAACAGAGAGTAACAGCTGTCAGGGTAATGAAGAGCAGCAATTAACGGGACGTAGCCCAGCAAAAGGGCCTAACCCCCACAGTTCTTATGCTATGCCAGTGCGGATGCTTTTTGGAGTCACACTGAAAGAACATCCTGAAGAAAAATAAAATGAAAACTAACTGGCTATCGTTACAATGTGAAAAGGGAGAAAAGTCAGACAAAGCTCAACAAGATACAGGAACAGATGCTCCACAAAATGAGTAACATGACACTCAAATCTACAAAAGGAAAAATGGTATTATTGTTTTTACTGCACATATATGAAACGAGGCGTAACATTCACAATGAATAACATGCTAAACTTCTTACACAGATAATGCTTAGACAACAATCACATACATACAGAGAAGCTGAAGTTGCATAAGTACCTTTTGTTACATCTTTTTAATTAACCACTCACGTATCAGGCAGCAATATTTTAACTGCAGCTTAGAAATAAGACAGACTATTTTTTGTCCACAAATATACATAAATGGTTTTTAAAAAATTGTCTCATTACTATGTATAGTTACTTAACAGACTGGAAAGGCTCCCAAGGTTTAACAAACAGTCTGATTACATACCTCATAGACCACCACCACATACTCTCCTGCGAGTTTAGCTCATAGTTAATTACTGTATACTCGTAATTAGCCATGTGCTAGCCTCGTTCTGTGTGGTAGCACATGGCTATTTATAATATTACAATCAGTTAAATGCTAGACTGCAGGACAGTAAGCAGAGACCCTGCAGGAGAGCAATGCTGATAGGCAGGAGGTCTCTGATGGCACATAAGTACACACATAGAGTACCAGGAGCACTATATGGCGAGATTATGTTTGCAAAGGATATCTTAAAATAGCATAACAAGTGTGAGAGTTCCCAGTTTACAGTTTATGTTGCTTTTATCAACTAGAGACGCACAATCTCCTTACATTTGGGAGGAGGGGTGTTGATGTATGCACACAATCAAAACCATTGTCTGCATAATTGTTAACTGGGAACACTGGCACAAGATGAAGCTGTGTAGGGGGCTGTGGCTGTTTCCATCTCATGCCAAGACGAGTCTCGCAAAACATTTGCTGAGGGCAAAGGGCACAGCTCTATTTTCCCCTCCTCCCTTTCATGCCACAATCGCAGCTACCATGCCAGTGAAAAGCATACGAATTTAAAATACACTCTGAAATAGAGCAGCGTAGTGAGGTTCACATTCTTTGCCACAATTTCCAACTGCTGTGCCTACACAACACACCAAATAACTTACCTCAAATTAACCCATGTCCAGAATTCCCTAGTTTCACCCAGGCACAGCAGTTACGGTCTTATCATCCACTTTAATCGTGAATTTCATCCGTTTTGTTGCCGTGTGCCACAACCTTAATTAATGTAGCTTTCTAAATGTTAATATGACGCGGTAACAAAAGAGTGTTTCTGGATGAACTGCGATTTCCTACAACCACACAGCACAATTGCATGCAGTCTGACAAAGAATCGTGCCAATTCTATTTGCCAGTTCAAACGTGCTTGTTGTAGTTTTAGCAGTTAATTTGTGGCAGTCACATTTGGAATATGGTGAAATATTTTCAATGGCTCTCACAGAACCAGTTTTGATGACAAAGTTTACACAGTGGAAAAGAAAACAGCATCAATTTGGCAGTTTGAAAAAACATCCCTGCTCCTGTCCACAGCTGGTGTCTTTGCCACTGCTGGATACTTTGAGAATATATTTGTTTGGGAAACATGAACAAAATTATTTTCAGAAGTTCTTGGGTTACTAGTATTTTATTTTTGCTTTGTTTCATTGGTTAACTAATCCTGAAGAGTGATATTGTCAGCTTAGTTTTTGGCAGAAATAAAAACTAACCTCAAAATACCACACTTCGAAGTTACAGGCTACCTATAAAAAAAGCTGCAAAAATTCTGACCCCATTTAAGTCAAGCCAAGAGCTGTTAAATTCAATGGCTAACAAACTGGGGCGAGTGTTGCTCACAGCGTCTAACAATAAAAAATGATCCAAGTTGCAGGAATATAGTTACTAAAACCAAAATGTACACAAATACATAAAAAGTAGCATCTGCTATTTAACACTTGAAGTATTTCCTACATATGGAGGGTACGAAGGCAAATATTTAAAGGCGAACAAAGCACATTGCTTTCCCCCACACACCTTCACAGTATCCAATATTTCCCAAGAACTGAAACATTCTTGTGCTTGAAGGGTGTTTACAGTCCATTTTTAACACAGCCTAAGGAAGATCTGCCTCTCTGCTCATATTATTGCTTTAAAGATGCATCATCATTTCCTGGACAGACTCTTCTCTCAGCAGTGTCTATGAAGTTTTTTTTCTACATTCTTCTTCTAGGTAGCTTTATGAATGCAGAGTTTTACATATACATAGCGCTCTGTACTGTGCTTGTGAAACCATCTTCCACAAGACCTAACTAAACTGTTTTCAGTAGAAAATGGCGCTCAACTGCTAAACTGTTTTGCACATAACTGCAAATGCCTCCAAGTTAAGAGCATTCAGTTCTGGTACGAAATTTCACTACATTTCTTACTCATCTTTCTATGAAACTTTAATCTTGATTCACTAGAGCCAAAAGTTTTGTATTCCACAGCAACGGAAGCCACTGTTTGACTTTCAAAGTTAATTACTCTAAGCTGGAATAGGTATGACACATCCTTTAACCCCAGGCAGAAAAAACTATGCGTGGTCTGCTCTTACAGCACTCTCAGATGGGAGTCCAGGCCTCTAATATTTAAAACTTGATGCACAGACTGTTTTCTGGCAAGGTTCTGCTCCAGCCCATCTGCTAGTCTGACATGGCGCCCACTCAGAAGATACTATGCCAGTTTCAGTGGGGTACAGGTGCCAGACGGCTGAAGGGAATGCCCTCCGTAAGGCAACAGGTGCCCTATCTTTCATCCAAAGCTCTTCCTGTTACCATATAGCACTGCTCAGAAATACATCCCCACTGGAAAAAAAAAGAAAAGAGAAAAAAAAAAAAATCAAACTTGCTTTCTTGACTTCCTAGTTTTACTTGGCATGCCAAGGCCTTGATCCCTGACCAGAAGTCTTGCAAGGTGGACTAATGAAGAGCAAGACAACAGCTCACAAATCATGGGTCCATATATATGGAAAAAACCAACACATTATGTAGCAGAATGCTAAAGTGTAATAGTAATAATCCCTGCAGACTTTGTAACAGGCTTTAGACTACTGTGTAAAAATGAGTTATCTTCTCAAAGTTCAGACTTCTAGCCTACAGAGGACCAAAAAAGAAGAGGGAAGATTCAAGAGGGAGCAGTCACCAGCAAGAAGTCATTGAGGCAGGGAGTATTTCCTCCTTAACAGATGGAGCAGGCTGATCCTGTACCATGTGGTCAGCCCTATGTAACCACCGAGTAGCAAAATCAGGCTAAACTTATGACTTAGTTTCCCCATAAACAGAGTAGAAATTAGGTAATCTACTTGCTATATCTCTATTTTTACAGTTTAATACTAGTGACTAGATAAAAAGACTCTTTCCTGAAGTGGCATTTGTCTGCCAATGAATTTATTTTCACACTAATGTTCACACCTACAGGTACAATGAGACCTTTGCTGAGGTCTGATGCTGAAATGCATTTTAACATCTGAAGGTTAACAAAAATCCATCCCTACCCAGACAGTTACTTGCTAGTGCTATTAGTTACAGGATTTTGCTATTAATACTCTTCTTTCCATTGAGTTTATAAAAATCATGCTAAACGTGTATCTTTCAGTACCATTTTTACTGCATTTTTAATTTGTTTGCTGCACTATAGTAAATATATGTGCTTCCATCAACGCTTCTCTTCCCTGACACATGTATACCCCTGCTCACAGCTATACGAATTATCCATGGAAATTACTCTTTCCAAAATAGAAACAAACTTTCTTTCACATCTCAGCCTGATTCCCAAAACACCAAGCCTCAGAATATCAACGGCAGGGTGTACCATGGTGCAAGCTTAAAAGCAGAAAAGCCCATAACCACACCTCTTCCCTACCTCCACCAGCAGCAGAGCTCCCTGTGCTGCTGGTATTAAAACACAATATTCACCTATTTAATCGCTGTTGACTGCTCAAGCAGATATTCTTTGCCTCTTCTTGGAAGATGGGGGGAAAAAAAGAAAAAAAGAAAAGGATAATGGTGCTGGCTATACTGGTGACAGATCTCCAAGCAGGGCAGAATTATCAGCAATTATAGCTTTATCAATATGTACTTTCCTGAGTCTTCCCATATTGTAACAACACACACACAAAAATAGCAGTCAAACAGCAACACATAAACACCAGCTGCAAAGCCAGCTACAAAAAATGGTTTCAAAACTCTTATGTTTTCACCTATCACTTACAAAGTACCATTACAATTTACAGGTATAATACAATTAAAACACATCTGCAATGTAATAAGTTCTATTGTAAAAGACATCATCTAACAAACGTGTGTATATGAATATATATATTTTAAAAAAATATTTTGCAGAACCATCAGTTTTCATGAGAAAGAAGCCTGCAAGTAGACAGTGCTGTGTACAGCAGATTTCACGGTGACAGTAGGATCGTAACAAAACATTGTGTGACCTTTCTGCATTTAAATTTTCAGTCCAAATTGTGCATTAATAGAGTGCTTGCAGCAGGACTAGAGAATGATTTATATAAAGACTGGTGTTAATTACTGACTGTGATCAGGAAGATAAATGGGAGAATGTAAGGCTCTCAGTAGCACCCTCCTCAACTCTTGCTTAATCTTCCAATGTACTGCCACTGCTCTCCACAAGGCTGCAAGCTAGCCGTGAGACCACCGATATGTCACGTTCCTCCCTGGTTGCTCTCCATTCTGCTTCCCCCTATCAAAGGGACAACAGTTCTGTCTGAGGTTCCTGACACCAAATCAGCATCAGTAACAAAAATAAAATAAAATAAAAAACTTCTAACATACAACAGCATAGTTAATTCCAGCTTACGATCCATATTGCTCTTGCTACAACAAAAGCAATGCTTGAGAGAACATCTCTAGATGGCTTCTATTGCTTCTGGCAGCAGAGGAAGCTCTCCTTTTCAGAAGCATTGGGAGGAATCGGTATTTTTAAGCCACTTCTGCAGCTGGATTTGCTCTGGTTGAGATAAAAATGCCAAGGGAATCCAAGGGAAGGAACCAGTCAACAAAGAAACAGACAACATGGCACAGACAGGAAGGAGAAAATAATTAGAAAACCAAGAAAAACGTTTGTGGGGCAGGACAGAACTTGTAGATAGCAATAACTTTCAGGTACGTAATTGGAAGTTTAGAAGCCCTGCACCTGAAAAGACTATTTGCGTCCTAGGGTTCAGGGTCAGTAAATGGCTTTCAGCAGCTTTGATTTAGCGAGCAGAACCTTCCACAGAATGCACCCCTTGTAAATATATTTTGCAGAGATACCGTAAAATTTCTCAAGAACATTGTTATAGATTAATGGAGTATGGAGTACTCTTAATGGGAAATTAAGCTATAACAACGCACATCAAAATCTTTACACCGCTACTGTAAAAATACGTATTAAAAGATATAGCCGGCAAAGTTAACCTTTACTTTTATAAAAAAGGGCTGTGCTGTTCATATCTGGCAGGCAGTCGAATCTGTCTCTGCTCTCCTGTCTTACCCACCTCTCTACAGCTCTTTCTGGGTTAGCTTCTCACTGAAAGTTTAGTGGTCCTGTCACATCTTGCTGTATATGCACCAAAAACTAGTCTGAACAGCACAGAGAAAAGAAGGTGCCTCTCAGCACCAAGCATCTGTATCTTACTCTCAAATGTTCATCACCTACTTCACTCCCCTTGACTCTCAAAGACAGCTGAACTCCTTTGTAGGATCGAGCCCCAAAAAATGATACTGAATGGTTATTTTACGTAATATAAACACATATCTGAGATAAAGAGGTGGACTAAACAAGAAAGCTTCAGTCAGTGTCAATACTTGGGGATAAATCTCGCCCATTTCCTCTCTTAACTGCAGGTTGAGCTGTAAGGGGAACTAAGCCTTCCGTTCAGTGCTACACATAACAGTCACTACCCCTTCTGAAAGAAGAGATTAAACAAACACACAAAAACCATTATAAAAGTGGCGGTTGTATTTCTTCAGCTATGCTGTCACTTATGAAAAAACACAGAAGAGTAATACTAAGGGTCCCAGATCGTATTCTCATTCTCAGCTAATCCACTGACTGCTTTCCACCTCGGTTCAGTTGGAGCCAAACTGCATCAAACACCAGAATATATGAAACCACTTCGGTGGTCTGCGTGATCAGGCAGAAAACGAATCAAATCTGCATGAAACGGACCGAATCCCACATGCTATACCACCCACAAGGTCCAGTGTGATCCGACCGCAACAGAAAATGACAAACCTATATTCCGAGTGATTCAGGAACACGTTTTTTGTCTTATAGAGAACTGCACCCACTACAACCTTGCTTTCTGCACTGCATCCCCAGATCCCTCAGTCCCTCCACTCCGTGAGAGCCCTCTGCAAGTTTCTGTCTTTCCTTTATCCTTGAATGGCAATATCCAGAGACACCTTAACTTCACTTCTTAGCTCATGCTAAGGTCTGCTTTTCTTACAGTAACATCTCATGTACGCGTTGTGCACAGCATCTCTCAAACGTAACCAACTGATGTTTCAAAGGTCATAAAAAAAGCTATCAGATATAACAAAAGGAAAAAGAATGTAAATATTCTAAGTGCGATAGCCTTTGACTCCTCTGTAACTGCATTTAGTTGAAACCCCTATCATCCCCACTGGTTCAGTCTGCAGAGCAGTTAGGTACGTATGAACTATATAAATTCCAGAGGAAATCAAACCAGAAACTCAACTACAGGAACCTATCAGGTGCATTCCAACTACGAAGAGCAACATAAGGATTCAAAACAGCCTCAAACCATGCACTTGGTGAGGAAATTCAGTGCAGCAGACCACACCAAATCTAGGCCAAAGTAAAACAAACTCTCAGCTTAAATATAGGGTAGCTGTAGGGCCATAGCCACCAACTGTTGCCATTTACTCATTTACTTCTGTTATCCCAAACCACTTGCAAACATATACAGAGCCTTAGTTTTCTCCGGGTTTTCAGTGACTGTTTACTTTGCAGAAAAGCAGAAGCACTGGCATTTAGGTTGTTACTGAAATCTTTTTGCTTCATTTACACAGGCATTCAGTGGAACAAAGTGCACTTTCCTCTTCTTTCTGAAAGCCAGTTTATGCCTTTTTACCCCAAGAAAGTTTCTCCACTGAAACCTGAAGTCTAGATGCAACTTACGTCCAGATGCACAAGCAAAATTGTCCACCTGCCTGTGGTTTGCAGCCACATATTAACAGCTGAAAGAACAGTACGACTGGGCAACCACTTTAGAGAAACAACATCTGACCACATATGGGACTATCACACCATGAAGTAAAATATGAGTCTTCAGTTGCCACTCAGTTCTTTGTGATTAACCACAATGGACATGAGGAGGGGAAAAAGAGGGAGAGGAAGAACACTTCAGTGCAATACAAAATGTTCCTGAGCAGCTGAAAGCAGAGAAGCACTATGAGATAGCCAGACAGACGTAACAAAGATCACAGTAAATCTGTCACCAAGAGACCAGTGGCACACAAGTGCTGCATTTATGTCTGCAAATACAAAAAGAGCAAACATGCTAACCCTTCTATAGAAAACGCATGCTTTTTCTCCCTACAGTAGGTGCCTGATACTACAATTTGACACTGATGCACAACTCCTTCACCTCCACAAAACCACACTGAAGCTAGCACAGCTCGGCAGATTTGAAAGGAGTTACTAAAGATAAAAGAACTGAGGAGGCGCACGACATGATGCCTGTTCTAATGAAAACTTGTCTCATTATAAAAATCTGGAAATCACACTAAGTGGAAAGCTCATGCTGCATAACAGTGTATTAACAGATTATTTTCTGACAAATCACTCAATATGAAAGAAACACCATTAAGAGATCAACTGAAAAAATCCAAGAGTGGGAAACAACCAAAACTGTATTTTCCATGGCAGAAACACACAAAAAGGAAAAGCTTAAAAAAAGAAGGTATAGCTGATTTATACATAAAAGGAAGTCAATTTATATACAGGAACGATGTGCTTATAAAGTTTTAAACATTAATACTCCAAATAGAGAGTTAACATACCTCTAACTTAAAAAGATCATGTTTGGCTCCAGGGACAATGTACTACACTGCTTCTAGGTAAGTCTTTACTGCTGTCTTAATACAAGCTCAATTTAGTTCCTAACAGTCACTGTGGACTAGTTTGCCTGTATATATTTGCCGTGCCAAAAAAAAAGAAAAAAACCCAAACTCATAACACTGCCTTGAAAACAGGATTTGCTCTTTCATAAAGACCAGCAATAGTAACATACATTATATCCTCTCCATTGACCCAGAATGCTTTACAAACTGCCTTTCAGAACCATTCATTCCTTATAAAACACAGACTGAGTGAAATGCAGCAGCTTCTTCTGAAGAAAATAAAGAACAGCATTTCCACCGCTGGTGAAAGACTTTAACTCAGAGGCAACACCCCGCTAACTACTGTTATTGTTATGTTTCTCGGATGAAAACTGATTTACTCGTGGCCAGAAGACAACATTTCCAGTAAGCGGAGACCCAGAGCGCTCCAGAGCACAAGGCTGGCGTAAGTCCAAAGCGGCAGCTCACGAAAGCATCGCCATTACTTTGAAGAGCATCTCCTGCCAGTGCTCTTCAGCACTCTGACAGCAGCAGCACCTTGCCTACTCCACGCAAGCTCCATAGAAAACTGCACTAGAAGCCAGCAAACTGGGCTGGACAGCCCACGGAGAACACGCTGCACCATCAGCAATGCTTTGAATGACAAGGATGCCCAACAGGGTGCTATGTCAGAAAACCACACTCTAACACAGATTAAATACTCTAACACAGATGAAACACCCTAACCCACGTAAACAACATTAACTTTTTAAACCCATCCTGTCTTATTCACGTCAGAATGTTACAAAGAAATCTGCAAGTCACCCTTCTAATCCCCACCAGTATTTTACCTAAATAGATCAAGCCAAATCCTCCCTGGCCGATCTGACTGCCCAGCCTCCAGCTTTTTCCTTCGGTGTCTTTCAGGATCATGTTTCTTGGGAGAGGAACTGGCAGCTTGCCTCTGCCGCGATCCTTAGGCGGCATCGCACCTTGGGGGGGGGGGGGGGGGGGGGGGGGGGGGGCGAAAAAACGAAAGAAAAAGTTGACTTTTGTCAGAAGAAACGATATCCCTCGATGCCCTTCGCCCAACAGGCACCGAGCGGGGGGCCAGCTCTCCGCGGCCCCCCCGGGGATGCCCCTCAGGCCGGCGGCCGGGCGCCTCCCCCCCGCCTCAGGGCCGTACAGTGAGCGGCAGGGCCGGAGCGGCCTGCCCTCCAACGGCCGACGGGACGGGGGCAACAAGCGGGCCGCACCCGGCCCCGCCGCCCGCTCCCCCCGACACCCACCTCGGCAGGGCCCCCGCGGCCTCCTCCTCCTCCTCCTCCCCCCGGCGCCGGCCGCAAACTTCCTTGCCGAGAACTTCGCGCAGGCCGGGCCCAGGCGGCGAGCGCCCGCCCACGACAAGAGGAGAAGGCGGGCTGCCGTCTTCCCGCGGGAAAGCTCAGGGCGGGGAATGGGGAAGAAGGGCCGGGCCGGGCCGGGCGCTGCGCCCGCCCTGCCCCGCCGCCGGCGGGCGGGACTCCGCGGGCCGCCCCGCTGCCCTCAGGCGGGCGGCGCCCGGCGGGAAGGCGGCGCGCGCCCTTTCCCGCCTGCCCTCAGCCCGCCGCCCGCTCGCGCTGCGCCTCAGGGGGAAAGGGAGCCGTTAGACCGGAGCCCGCCTCAGCCCCGCTCGCTTCGGCTCTCCCTCTTTCCCAGCGCCGCTTCACAAGTGAGGAATTTTTTTTTTTTTTTTTTTTTTTTTCCCCTTTTAAAGTGCTTTGGGGCGCTTAGAGGCAGCCGATCAGAGGTAAAAAAAGGGGGCTTCCCGTGCGCAGCGAGGACTTCGGGAGCTGTAGCGAAGTCACAGAGCTGTCAGGGTGCCACCCCTCAGCCAAGCCGCTCCATTTTCACCTCAGGATCCTCCCATCATCGCTCCACCACTGCCTCCCTGTCATATTCCAGGATCGTTTCTGCACAGAAAAACATAGATGCTTGCCCAAACCCAACATGCAACGCCTTCCCGTGTTCGCGTCGGTTGAGATAAGAGAGACTTGCACCGCTTGGAGCGCGGGGAGCCATCAGCAGCCCCACAGCGCAGAGGGAAGAGGCAATGGCCCCCTCACAGGCCAGGCAGCCATTGCTCCAGGCAGGTACAGAGGACAGATGCAGCAGACCCGTGGGTGGATCAGCCTCATCACCACCACCAGCCTGTGAGTTGGTAATAAAGGACACAATGAGGTGGTTTTTTGGTTTGTGGGTTGTTTTTTTTTTTTTTTTTTACTCCCCAAGCTCACAGGACATACCTCTGACAACACACCACCATCTTGTGCAAGCTTTGCTTTATTAATTGGGTCCACCCACCCAGCCAGCACACTACACCTAGTTCGAGCTCACTAGGGACCACCACATCTTCCAAGCAATGACTACATGTCCTTTCACCAAAAAAAGGTTCAAGAATAATCAAAATCCAGAACATTCTTCAGCAACCACATAGTTTGCAAGTGAACTTAATAACACAGATTATGACTGCAAAGTACGTATTGCCATCAGTAGAGTAGGCATTAACATAACAATGCTTTCTGCTTCATCAGTCTTGCAGGCTTTGTGGGTTTACCATTACTGAAAGGACCAGGTAAAGAATTGCCAGTAAAAAGCTCAGCCATAAAGCAAAACAACTCAAGATTGCCATAAAAAATTTCATAGGGTTTCTCCCTTTTGCAACAGCTGTCAAAACAGGCTGTAGGAGGGTGGTGTTGGGGTTGGTTGGTTTGTTTTTAAAAAAACCCAACCAAACCAACCAACCAAAACCACAGATGCCCAGTGCTGCATCAAAGAAACCATTACCACTCACTGGGGAGAGCTAACATCTTCATTCACTGAGACCATTAGGCCAACGCTCTCAGGATATCTGTCACTAGGGATGAGAGTCACCATTCTGCCATGGGTGAAGGATATTTTTGGAAGAAAATTGTCTTCAAGTAGTTGCCTGGGAATCAGAGAACCAGCTTCTGTTTAAGGAGAAAGCTTTTTTTGCACAACTTCTGCAAAAATTTATTCACATGATTAAATTGAAATGAAAGTATGTATTAGAGGGCTTGCTGCTTTGGAGTTATCTTTTTCAGCCCACAAAAGTAAAACTTCTGAATAAGGAAGTGAAACAAATCAGATGAGGTTTGCCTCTGTCTTCTAGACATTTAGCAGATACCAGTGATAGCATTAGCTTGCTGGCAGACACCTACATCTTTATTCAGTTTAAGGCTTTTTTTTTTTTTTTTTTTTTTTGGTAGAAACAGAGAAAACCCTGTAAAAAATTAAAACACTCAAAATTTATAGAAATTATGTGGAGAAAAAACAAATTAATTATGAATGAATAGAAAGATTACATGATCCTAACAAAACCAAACCGATGAGATATTCCCTTTTTTATTTTATTTTTAAGTAGAGAAGAACTGGAGTTGATTTTCCTTTTGTTCCCATGAGACCATTGAGAATACTCTAACATCAGGAAGTTAGTGGAATACATTGATTTAATGAAAGGTTGGGGTTTGATGCAGAACTTTACAGTTCAGAAACGTAAGTTGTTTTGAGCTTATTTAGTACCTTTGATTCATGAGCAAGGGTAAGATCACAAAAGGAAAACCAGTTCATCAAGTTCTGAGGAATAACAAAGTAATCAGAAGAGGCTATTATAAACAGAATCATTATAAGCTAATAGTAAAACTAGAAGTAGAAATAGATACACAAGCATCTATTTCATTGTTAATGAATACAGTAGCATATGCAATCTGTTACTGTTTTTGAAAACTGAAGTCAGGCTACATAATATCCCTTTGACTCATACAACACAGATACCTACATAGGCAGCTGAGAATTAAGGTCTTCAGTTTTTAAATGAAAGCTTCCTTGTACTACTAAAAGAAAAGAAATTGCAAGTGTACAGTTTTAACTCCACCCAAATGCAAGAGTATTTGAAGACTTAGGCATCTTTAACATCATGCAGCTCCTCCATAACTCATGCAATTTAACACTATCACATTGCATAAAAAGTTATAAGATATACACCCTACAAGTCACAGAAAAGAGTTGTGGGTTTGGGTTATTTGGGGGGTTTGTTTGTTTGTTTGTTATTTAAGAGAGAATAGACATAAGGTTAAAGATTTTGAAGCTTTTATCATTTGTTACAAGAGTTAGAAAAACCCCTCAAAGACAACAGGAACATAATAGAGACTAGTAACATCACTCAGACAAAGAAAAAAAAAATATTTACTAAAAGAAAAGTTTCCTGAACATACAAGACTACTCCTAAAGAATGGATTTGTTTGTCACTTAAATCAAGATGTTTATTAAAAAACAACAATAACTAGTAGACCCACAAAAAAAGTATGCAAATAGCAGTAACAAGTTTTTCATACAATTCTGTTCTGCACAAAGCAAAACAAAGAATTAACACATATATCCTTTTAAAAACCAACAAAAATCAAAGACTTTACCTGAGAAAAGCTCTAATCAGATTAGAACTTGATAGCAAGGCCTTTTGCCCTATACATAGCACATCCCTGTGTTTTGTGGGCAGGACCAAAAAAAAAAACACTTTTCCTGTTAGGCTGAACTGTAGACAAGGCTTTTTTTTTTTAATCATCATCATCAGCCAATTAGCAACCCTCCCAAGAAACATGAGCTTCATTTAGTCAGGTGAAAGCTTTCATTGCCTTTTCACAGTTGCTTCAAATTAGCAGTTTGGGATGTGATGTAAGGTGGATGAATGGCCAAAATAATTATAGATACGAGGGTGGCGGTTTTTTGTTTGTTGTTTGGTTTTGGTTTTGGTTTTTTTTCAGGAAAGCCTAATTATGATGGAAGCAATTTCCCTTCAAGATGATATAGCCAGCATTACTGCCAAATTCAAGAATCCTTACAGGAGAAAGGTGTGTATGCTAATAAGAGTAAAAATATACAAATCCCGCCAGCATACAACTGCAAATGCTACCAAATTACTGTTATTTTACTTCCTAATGGCACATTGCTGCAAACAGCTGAGGGCCACAGGCCCTGCTCATGTAGAATCTATCCCTCATGCAGCTCAGGTGGGCATTTTCTCATTACTCAGAATTATATATTAGAAGTGGTGGAAAAGAGTCTGTTTGGATGTTTGTTTCAGTGTTCTTGGTATCTTTAGAGTTTTATTCATCTGTTTTGCTTGGTACACAGTTACTGATGCATAATATGTGATGTAATCTGAGCTCCTCTGCAGAGCTGGTACAGGTATGGTCACTGTTATCTTACTGAAAAAGAAAATGGTGGTGCTATACTCTCTTTGGTTATTTTGTCATCATTGTTAACACCCTGGGTTGGTTCTTCTGTAAGGTAAATAGTTTTGGGGTGAAGGTATAAGCGTAGATCATTTGACATAATGGGCCTAACTTTTGAAGGTATGGTTCTGCTCTCTAGCTATGTCTTCAGGTGTCTGGTGCTATTTAATATCTGAGCTTTTGGATTTGTAGGTGCCCAAGAGGCACTTTGAAAGTTGGAAGCAAGCCTGTAAGGTACAAACTTTGGAAGTTTTGTCCTGATCCGTGGTTCAAAAGCAGCACCCTACTCCTAATATTCTTTCCAGAATAGCTTCTAGAGGGTGACAAAAAGCTGTATTGAGTTATGATGGGTTGTATTTTAAAAGTCTGGTGAGGTTCTCAGTGAGTGAGTGCTTTCTTTAAGTATTTAATAATACAGCAAACTACTTTTATCTCTGTCCTGAGGCCATATTTGTTTCTGTCTTTGTTTTAAAGCATGTACATTAAACATTTGGTCCATTTTCCATTTAATTCAATCCTTTTTTTTCTTCTCCTTGCTCAAACCTAAGCTTGAGTATAAAAGATTTCAGTCAATTATATGAAATCTTGCAGTATCACATACACAAAGCCCCTTAAATTTGCTGCAGTAGGTGAGCAAGTTGTAGCTTCTCTCACTGTTGCATTGTGATGCTTTTGTGGTATTTAATGCTGACATTTTAGCACTTCCACATTTAATTCCCCCTCTCTACTGCAGATCTCCTTGTTGCTTAAAATACCATGGCTAAATTTACACTAGAGATGTAACATCTCTGTATTAAGACCATTGACAACAAGGCATCAAGTTTCAGGCTGCTTCCCAGTTTCTGCTGAGAAATCTATTCATGTTCATGCATCTGTGCAGGGTCCCATGCGCTTGCTGTGCTTATTCAGTTGTCACTGTGCTCGCTGCCAGTTTCTTGGAACTTTTCAAGTAATTACTTTTTGCAGTATCAAGGGATCTCCAACATCCAGGGGGCATGTTGCTCAACTCAGTCATTGTCTAGGTGCATTGACACCCATTTTAAAGACTCTTGACTCTATTTTGTGTGACTGGCCCCATGATTGAGATCACATAATTACAATAATTAGGAAGCTCACCTCAGGATATTATCAGAGCAACCCACCCAAACCTAAGTCCATATGGTTTGAAATAGCTAATGAGTCAGTTAATGTGCTATGTCCAGGAGTAATGGACACTCAATATGGATGGCATGAAGACATAATTTACCAACTTCCTGACTGATTAAGGTTTTCCACGTAGACAGTTCTTGTATTTTGCATCTCACAATAGGTTCAAAGTATTAAAGGCTTTTACGTGTTAAACAGAGCAGAAGAAACCAGCTGAGACTTTGAAAAGGCAGGCAAGAAATTAGTCCTCTCTCTAAAGAAAATACAAAAAAATTGGAGATCTTAGAAGTTTCATCTTAAATACAGTGCTGCAAACAAATTATTTGAAAAGCCCTATTAAAGTACAGGAGATGACAATGGCAATAGGTGATGTTTGCTTTTATGCCGTGTAGCCTGAATGAATGAATGACTCCCACACTGTCCTTTTACCAGAAAATAAATTCCTTTTACAGGGGCTGCTTTAGCCTCTGTAACTTGCCTACCTGGTCACCCTTTAACACTTTCCTTGCTACCCATACAAGAGAAATGTGCAATCAATTCTACATCCTGAACTAACCAGGATAGGGAATTAATACAATGAGGTCAAACCTTCTGGTAACAAAAGCACTAAAAGCCCTGAAACAGGTAAGAAGTGATGTCTGGTTTTTGAATGAGCTACAGAATCTGTCTGTCTGGTCAGGGTCAGGATTCCTCTCCCTAAGTCTGTTCCTGCTCTTGCATCATTTTCATGGCTGTTGGGATGAGATGTTACTCCCAGTTCCTATCACTATAACTGCAAAGACAGTCAGACCCTGGGTGTGTTCCTTAACTCTTCTTGTATGTCAGAGGTTTTACTGCTCATACCTTTAGAAAGCAATTATTTGTGAACATTGAAGAAAAAGTGTTTTCTTAGCCATGTTTATTTACTTTCAGAAATGTGCAAAGAGATAATATAAGTTTATTGTTGTGGGAATGGATTGTTTGCAGGGAGAGCGGACTGTCTAGTGGTTAGAGCAGAGAAGGGGATCAGGAATGATTTTCCTTGTGGGAGTAATTCCAGGAATCCTAATCCTGGCTCTACTACTGACTGACCTTATGAAATTATTCGTATATCTGTTTCATTTTATCCATCTGAAGCAGTCTGGGTGGCTTGTTTTAAGGCACCGAGATTTTCAGGTGAGAGTTACTGTGTATGTATTATTGCCATGGCCATTATTTGGTGGGGAACATTAGCCCTACCTTATCATGGGACATGTGACGCATTAGAAATGGTTTCCCATATAAGCAGCTTGAATGTATGTTCTTTCTGTCATTGTTTCAAGCTTTTTTTTTTATTTGAGCTTCTCCCCTCCAAAACCAAACATATATGGAACACATAAAATTTGCATGAAGTTAAAGTTGTCACAGCTTTGCAAAGAAAATAAGTACATTTGCCTCTGCTGGTACTCTTGTGCATTTTATTCTAGGCGTAAAAGTAAAGATGTGCTGGTCCAAAAAGCAGGAGGAAGACTGCTAAGCTTCCGTAGTGGTTATTACTTAGACTCTAGGCCTTTTCAAGGATATCTAGGAATGCAAATGAAGGAATTACAGGAATATGAGCAGTAGCACACCAGTGTTCTTGGTCTACAGGAAGCAATGACCTCTTTTTTTTTTTTTTTTTTTTTTAAATACAGCAGTGTATGTGAAATGGTTTAGAGAAACAAAGAGGAATTTGGCAAAGCACTTTGGGAGAAGGTGCATATACTCATTTAAATCTTTCCACTTCTGAGATTATTCACGTAAAGTTGTTTGAGAAGGGAAACTCATCTGTCATAGCATTCATTATTCACATATCAATGCTACTTTTTATATATAAACTTAATTATGATGATGGGATATATTAAATATGACTCATTTTACTGCAAAATTGATTTTTTTTTCTGACCTCAGAATAAATATTGATCTTCATGATCTTTAAATGCAGTGCAAAGTTCGTTATATTAATGGCATATTAATAGAAAGTAGCCCTGACCATGCAATATTAATATATTTGCATTGTTATTTCTCAGATCCCATCCAGAAGGAAAGAGGCAGGGTGCCGATGCCTCCTTTCCCAGGAGAAATCAGGAAGCTGTTGATTTTAGTGACTGTTCAGACTGCTTTCAATTTGTTGTTGTGCTTTGGTTGTTTTTTTTAATTAAAAACAGTGGCGAAGAGGCAAATAGATTGTATAATACATCTATTAAGATAGCAATGTGTCGCTTTTCCAGCATGCCCAGGAAAGGAAGGCACTGTCCTTATCTGGCAGTGCTCCACTACCCATTGCCGTGCAGTCAATTCCATGAGCAGAACCATAGTTGTGAAAGGAGACTGGTGGGATAATTTGGGTTTGGATTCAGCATCTGGTTGTCTGATTTCTCCAATCATCATGCTAGTAATTTCCTTAACAGGTGATTTTTTTGGTAAGTAATTATCTTGTTCAAGTGAGGCTTTGCCCTGCTTGTGTGACTTTTTTCTTCCCCCCTTCTTTTTGCATTTATAGTGAAATCTTGAAAATCCAGGCTTAGAACTGCTGATCTAATGGTTGGCTGAACCGAGGCAGATCTGTTGTTTTTAAATACTCCTCGTAGAGTAATTGTATATGACTTCTCTATAAAGTCTACACTATAAAGAGCAGGGATACATAGAAATAATCTTTAAATAATACTGTATAGTTTCTAGAGGTCCTGAGAAAACAGTGCCCACTTAGAGGAATACTTATATGTCTTTTATAAATGCCGGTTTGTGAGAGGTCTGTCTGTTTAATACATGTTTTGAGTGTTTTGTGTCAGGTGATGTAAGTTGAAAGGGAAGATGATGACTTCCATTCCATAGTTGACAGGCAGCAAGAGAAAGAAATGTGTCTAATATGACATATTACCATGCAGAAAACACAATTAAGAAAGTGATTTGAGCAACTAAGAAACTGGTAGCCTGACTTCAACAGTTTGCAGCTTTAGAACTAATTTTGAAAGAAAGAATAATAACAGTGCATGATGATAAATGGAAAATGGAATAAAATGCAGTATTGCTTTGCATCGTGCCAAACTAACTTGGTATCTATCTTTGCTAAGATAACTGATTTGCTAGATGAGAGAAGTGTGATAGAACCAATTCACTTGGACTTCAGCAAGGCATTTAATACAGAAACACATGGGAAATTATTAATTAAACTGGAGAATGTGTGAATAAATGCAAAAAGTGTAAAACAGTGGAGAAATGGGCAAGGAGTAATAAACTGAAAGGGAAAATTGTGAATGACAAAGAGGTTACTAGTTTCCTAAGGATCTACCTCAGGACCTGTCCAATTCAGTATTACTAATTTCATGAGCAGCAGCAACATAATAGAAATGTCCTTATACAATTTGCTGATGAATATAAAGTTGTGAGGCACTGGAGTACTTGCAGAGGAGAAACAGAACATAATTTCATAATACAATATTTGGGGCTATGCTTTTTGAGACTGGTGGTTTGGAGGAAAAAGAGGAGAATCACAGAATGGCCATGGGCTGGTAAAGTGGCTTAAGAAGTCTGAAGAAAAGTCAGACCTGATTCTAGGTTGTATCAGATCAAGAAGTTTTATCATGAAATTCAGAATACATATTTGGTAGTCTTTCATTGAGAATTCATCTTTACTGTTCTGTATATTCCTTAAGTGTTAAATCATGAATGTTATCTCTAAAATGATGAGTCAGAGGGCAATGATCATATTCAGTTCTGCTGTGGAAAGCAGAGCTAGATCATGACTGTAACTTGAGTTGGACCTCTTCTGCTGGAAACTGGTTCTTGTAAGAAATAGATTTGAAAAGAAGTTGCGAAGAAATTTCTTTCCAGAGGTAGGGTAAGCAAAATCATATAGTTTTTCATGTTAGGTGTGTCGAGGGGAAGGAAGACTTAGAAACTCTTTTGCATAAACAGTAAGTGGTAGGGAGTTAATTAACTTTATAGATGAATTAGGAGCTGGGCAGAGGACAGAAAGGGGATATTTGTTTTGTACCTTGAGAAATAACATCAGAAATACCATGAAAGGTAATAGTGAGGTCAAGGGTAATATAATGTGAATTATTTTGGGATATGCAGAGCTAGCTTTTGGAATCAACCTATCCTTCTATTTCTCTGCTTTTTCATGATGTGAAGACATATTACTTGCATATACTTTCATTCCTTGCACAGGAAAAAAGGCAAGAACCACTGAGTTTTGAGATAATTTTGTTTTTCCCCCATGGGATTTTCTAGAAAAAGGAGAGATTTCAGCCCATTTAAGCACCATTATTAGTTTGGCACTTCCAAAGTACAGCGGTACAATAATGGTTATGCGCTATTGAGTAAATTAAGACAATGGCATTTAAGTAGTATTTCAGTAACATCCTGGGCTCAGTTTGTCCCAGAAGTTTTCAAGGGAAAAATCGGACCTGTTTAATCAAAATATTAAGTCAATGAGTAAAATGTAACTTTTTGCATTTTTTGGTGATTTTAAAAATTAGTAACTACATTTCTGTACTATGGATATCAACAGAAACAGTTCGTGTATATTACTGTGTACATAATATACTGCATATGGTACTGATAATTTGCTTGTTTGTGTGTCTACTCCTTGCATATCTGCTTCTGTGTGTGATATTTTATTGGAGCACATATGATTTGAAGCAGCTGATTGCCTGCTGTGGTATTTATCCTATATAAATTCTACATTAAATGACAAATTTTAGGCCCATCAGAGACAGAAGACTAAGTCCATCCATTGAATTCCTATTTGTATTATTACTTTCTAATGAATTCTGTACTACAGCAGGTGTCAAATCATATCTGTTGTTTTGCAATCGAGTATGAATAGAAGATGTATTGCTATTGCAAATGAATCTAATATGAATCTAATGAGCAGTAATGAGCAACTGTTTTGTCATTATTGAGGCAACCACTGTGATGCTAATAAACTCTCATTTCTGCTCTTTAGAAAAAAGCACTGACCAGGATTTATAACATGGCCTTAATGTCCCAAAAGCCTGAGGCAAAAGAGAAAAGTGGAACCCCTAAACTGAGCATAATTTAGTCATTTTCTGCGTGGCAGTCCTCTTATTTTGTCTTATTAAACTAAACCTGGTTTAAGTCTTTCAAGCTTTCCTACATTTGAAAGGAAAGAGATGAAGAATGAGTGTCTATTAAGGGAACATAAAGTTAAGATGATGGGCCTTCTGCCTTAATTTTCGTTAATGTAAGTACACTAATTCCATACTTCTACACTTTTCAGTGCTTTTGTATAATAAAGGCAACTATGTGCAACTGTTTTAAAAGCAGTCACTTTAAAAGTAACAGGCCATTAAATCAATATAGAACTATAATATATTTTGGGGAAATATCATAACTGTCTCTTAATTGAAATTTCAGTCTTTATGTTTTTAATTTATTTTCGTTGTCTGTGGATCATAAGACTGCTGAATAAACAAAAATACTTTTGACACAGTAGCATCAATAGCTTCCTACATAACTGATATGTAAACGAGTTCTGACTCCTGTGTTGCTCTGCCTTTTCCAAGTATAAATAATACATAAAATGATACATAAAGCTGTGTAAAAGGGACAGCTGGGTACATGGTACTTACAAGTGGAGCACAGGAAAACCAGTCAGCACTGCTTTTCTAAAAGCTAAGTACTATACTTCCATCAAAAAATAATGCTTCTGTGTATATAGTCTTCATGGACTCATCTCTCTGTGCAATAAAGCTAGATGCACTGTAGAGATTCATTTCAGTATTTCATTTGGAGGTTTGAACTATTCTGTGTAGGGTACAGCTGTTTGTTTTACTACAGTACACTCCATACTTGCTTTAACTGCTGAATAGAGACTATATTGCCAATATTTAAGGTATTATATAGACACATCAGTGAAACTGAATTTGTGAGCAAGCCAGGGGATGGGCATTAGGACAAATTACAGCAATCGTCGCTCAAAGTTGCAAATAGGGCATCAAAGGTTGTATGAAAGCCGTAAACTGTTCCTTCCACGCTAGGGCATTAAAAGGACTTTTGGCCCGCTGAGCAGTAGCTTGCAATAGTTCTCATTTACTGACATTTCAATTCCATCTCGACACAGAAGGGAGGGGAGCAGAAAGTCAGGATGCTGCCGGCTTTCTATCAGTTGCTCTGCCAATGCTGTGTTGTTAGCTGGGTAGGCCATTACGTTCAGCTTCTCTCCCCATCACCAGCAATATATGGATCATATTTACTTACCCTTTAGGTATATCACAGGGTTAGTTTTTAGTAACACTTGATGTGCAGAGTTGAAAAAGGAAACTCAGCTTAACAACATGAGTATCGTAGAACTCACCAGGAAAAACCTTTCTAGATATATTCTCATTCACATAGCTTCATTCCCTCCAAAAAGAGTCAGCTCTCATACTCCACAACTGTTCTGTAACACAACCCAAGGCATGACAAGGGGAGATAATCAGGAGCTTTGCTTCAAAAGTATGACCCTTATCTGGACTAAAACACTGGTGGAGGTGGATCTGGAGTTTAGAAGAGAAGGTGAAGCAAGAACAGGTCCAGGTCATAAGCCTTGCTGTTAAACCACTATCTTTAGACAAGAGAATCTGCAAGTCGCTCGTGATGATAAAAGGATTTTGGTTATAGAAAGCTTTTGTATGAAGTATCTGATTTCTCTTCGTACATTATGGTGTAATGCACTGTATTAATTTCTTTATTGGGGATTTGATTCCTTAGATGAAACATAAGTTCCTGTGATGCATCACATCTAATGAAGGCTTTTATGTTGCTCATGGAATTAATTGTGCCATACATACAAGTTACAGTTAGAAGGTGTAAAGTAATATTGCATAAAAGTTCCAGAATGTTTATATTTTACTTTGGTAACTATAATTTCACAAAAGCATAGAATTTAGGCCATAAAGGGCCTCTTGAGGTCATCTGGTCCAATGCCAGTACACAAAGCAGGACCAATTCTGAAGTTATCTCAATCTTTGAAGTTAAATCAAATTACTCGGGGCCAGAGCCTCCCTGTCATTTGAAAGCTGTAATAGTTTGTTATTGAATGTCTGGCAGTTTTATTACAATTTACATTTTTTCTGATTGCTTTTATCTGCAGTAATAACAGATGTATGTTATAGTGGCATCCACAGGCCTTTGTTAGGACAGGATCTCTGCCATAGCCAATATGGTAGAAATAGGTAAAGTGTCTAATATCTGAAACATAGCTTATGATCACAAGGTAAAAACGTTTTGTGGTGGTAGAAGCCATCTTTCTCTTGCTTTGTTTGTACAGCACCTTGCAGACAGTGTCTGGATTCATGTCTTGGGCTCATCTGTGTGCTATGTGAACAAGTAAGAACACATGGGGTAAATTTTCCTGTTCCCAAATGAATCTATCACAGCAGAACACACTGAGCATTTCATTTGACCAAAACCACCAGGCTTTTACTGGCTACCTTTAAGACAAATATGTGCAAGTACTCATTCAAGTCTATACATGGTAACCTAGCAGTGAATGTATTATTATACATCTTGTATACATCAGTTTGAAGTTTCTTATGATTAAATTAATGTGAATATAATTTACATTTTGGTAGTGGTCTATAGCTCTTTATATTGAGATACCTATAGCCTCTAAAAATACTGTTTAACCTACTTCTATAATGTCTGTGTTTCAGCACCATTGGGGAAGATGGGTTCAGATATTAAGTTATAAATTTGTTGGAGAAACAATGACCTGGAGGTAGCTAAGGAATGTATTACAGAATTTTATGCCAGAGGCAGCAAGTGTGAGGGTCTCTTCATCTGACAGGGTTTTTTTTTTTTTTCACTTATAAATTTTGCTCACATAGAAAGGCAAAGTAATTATTAACTCTGAAACCACCTTGTCATGGAATTGCCGAGTAGTAGAAAGCTGAGCTGAATGTTTCCTTAGACATTGTCACATGGTTGCAGGGTCAGTTTCATTTTGCAGTAAGGAGTCATGCAGTGGCCATTTGCCTGTTCTCTGGCCCCAATTCTGGAAGCTCTGGACAGCTCTCTGAGGTCTCCCAGACCTTCTGCAGTGCTGAAACAGAGCAGAGTTGTTGCATGCGTGAGGCTACAGAGGTCCAAGGGGACTTGAGCAATTGAGTACTCAGAGAGGATTCTGCTGAGTTAGAGTCCAAGTGGCAGAAGCATTCCCGAAGATTAGATGACAATGGATAAAAAGTTGGCAGAAAGGGAGCAAAGGAGACCTCATGGCAGTTTTTACAGCATTATGCATAAATCACAAGAGATTTGCATGTCATCATCCCTAATACATAGATCACAAGAATCTCCCTTTGGTGGGGGCATGAGATAGCAGATGTTCAAGGCTTTGTGTTGTCCACCTTGCAGCCAATGTTCTGGAGTGGCTCAGGTAGGCACAAGATTGCTACTGAAATTTGGGGCAGAGAGGTTTGGGAAGCAGTTGTTGTTTAGACCATCTTTGAATTCTTTAGTTACGCAGGGAACTTTCCAGCAGCATTAACAACGGTGCTCAGACTTTGTCATGCTGAGTGTACCGTTTGCAAACTGTCAAGCCCCACTTGGAAAAATCATACCAAGAGGATAAAAGCAACTCCAAAATAAAGCATTATAACTGAAATAACTAGAAATTCAGCTGAGATGACTACAATTTTTCTGCTTGTATAAGATAAAACTGCCTTACTGCCTTGTATAAGTGTCTGTCACTGACATTGTCATTATATCACTACAGTGACCTACCGTAGTTGAGTGGTTCATCACATCGAGGCTTTATGGAAAGTAGATTGTCACGGGAAGGCATGTGATGAAATTTCTTAAGGATATAAATATCACTTGCAGGAATCCAGAGGCATGTCTTTAGGAAAAGAAAAAAGATGTCCTTCCAAGAATCCTAGCCTTCATATGCTACTACTTTTTACATAAATAATGAAACAGCTGTTTAGCATAACCACTGAAGGTATGTACTGTGTTTACATACACACCAAACCCTAGACAGTCTCCAGAGACATCCTTCCCTTGGCTTATGGCTCTCTTCTCTGTTCTGCTGCCTCCTCTGACTAAATGTCAACAACAAATTAATCCAAGGGGTCATTAAGCTCTAATAATCTATCCCAGTCCATCCCCTTGTTCACATAGAATAGGATCGTTTAGGTTGGAAAAGACCCTTAAGATCATTGAGTCCAACCGTAAACCTAACGCTGCCAAGTCCACCACTAAACCATGACCCGAAGTGCTGCTTCTACATGTGGCAGGGGATGGGACTCAACCACTTTCCCAGGCAGCCTGTTCCGGTGCTTGACAACCCTTTCAGTGAAGAAATTTTTCCTAATATCCAGTCCAAACCTCCCCTGGCACAACTTGAGGCAGTTTACTCTTGTCCTATCACTTTTTACCTGGGAAAAGAAACCCACATACACATGGTGCTCTTCCTGGCTCTGTGGGGCTGGAGCAGGGAAAAAAACCCACACCTTCCTTTCTCCCCTATTACACCATTGCCTGTGTGTACACACAGTAAGTTGGTAAATCTTCTCTGTTGTAACCTTTCTGTCAATGTGGCTCAGTTCAGCACCTGATGGAGTTAATGCTTGGGGAAAGGGTGCTAGAAACTAGCTGACATCCTAGGAGTTTTGGTGAGAGGTTCTGGTAGGCATGTGGCTAAATTTTCGGAAGAGGTGGGCATGAAATATTTTAAGGAGAAAGTAGTGTGGCTTTAGCTGTACAACAATTGTAGGCACCATAGCTTTATAAAGTTATATTGAATTGTATTTGCATTCTTATGAAACAATTATAAACACTGCAAGAGCCATGTGTAAACCAGCAGCAGTATCACCATATAGAGAGTGTCCCATTCAGATTGAGAAATACAATCTTGCACTTTTTCTCTGTTAAAGAGCTGACCCTACTCTTAAGGAGCAAAGGGCACCTGAATCCAAATGAGACAATATGCATAAAGAAAATGGAGTTACATTCCCTATTCTAATAGGTGGCAGAAAATCTATAAAGCAGTTCTTTGTAAATTTGTTCACAAGGCATGTGAAAAAAAAGCAATAATGCAGCCAAAGTAAATGTTACCCATACAGAAGATGCGCCTACCTTCTACTAACATGATAGAAGGGCTTTATGTACTGCACAGTCCAGTAAGAACGTGTGGATAAGGAGCACCACAACCAAAAGTTGACGGCCTCCAGGGAATCCTTGCTATTGGCTTTAATCCAACCAGCCCAGGCCTCAAAACCTCTGCAGTGCTGCTAAGCCTCCTTCACAAACTCTGGAACCACAGATTTTAAAGCATGCTGTGTGGGAAGTGGCTTCCCATTGCATCAACCATATAATGCATACCTGGCCACAGGCTCTCCTTCCTCTTCCAGGAGGGAAAGATGGCCAGTCACCAACTATAGATGTTCTCAGATGCATGGCTACACACGATGCATATTGATGAATAGATTATTTTTCTCTGTGGAAAATAGCCAGATTATTTTAAAGAGGCTTGATGACACAAAGCCAAAAGCTCCCAGCCAACAGTTATGAGATGAAGTTAATGGTCAAGTCACAGGATTGGGAGAGAGGAAGCTAATCCATACCTCAGCTTTCCAAAACTGGGGTTACTTTAAATTGCCTAGAAGCCATTTTGGTTTGCCTTGAGTACTGACTCTGTGAAATATGAAGTATGGAAGAGAGGAAAGATTTGCAGGTGTCTTGAGATGAATTTCTTGCCTACAGGCTATAAAAGTAATCTTTCTTTCAGAGTAAATCTCTATCAGCTCTTCCATCCTACCACGTTATGACAGGCCACAGATTTGGCCCGATTAACTAGGCTGGGTGTGGAAATTACAGGGTGAAGTGTTATAGCTTGTGATTATTTGAACAGATGATCACAGTGGCTGTCACAGCCTTTGCATCTTCGAAATCCCTAGACCTTTCAACTGGATGCACTATCAGGCAAAGGTGTACCCACTGGGTATTTGTAACCCTGGTTGCCTCTCCTGTTTCATTAAAAGGAAGCTCTGGTCCCCACCTCTGCATAGTTGCTCCTAACTTGAAAATAGATGCCATCATCCAGTGAGCTGAACATTTTAGCCATAGCATATTGTTAATCAGATATATGCGTTGTTTCTGGTTTCATAGCAATTGTGCTCAGTAGTTTAACACAGTTTTGTAATCCAAACAGAAATCGGTTCAGTCTGTTTTACTGCCCTGCAGAAGGTACTTGTTCCCTACAATTAGATGAAGTGGAATTGCTTAATTTTCACAATACTTTCTTTCTGTATCTAAGTTCTCAAAGTTTCCCTCAAGCTATCGGTGATCTTGTCATTCTCTAGCTCTCATGTGCTTTGTTCCTTGACTATATAGTGGAGTTTCACTGTGACTTTTAAATCTCTCTTTTAAGAGCTAAATGCACGAGGGAGGAAGGTTCATTTTTAGTTCTTGGGAGATATTTCTTGTCCCCAGTTCTTCTGTACTACAGGCTTATTTTTTGGCAAAAGGAAGGGTAAGATTATTCCAAACGCACTCTCTGGGCACTATATATTTCTTGGCTCCTCAATACTGCAATGCTTTTGTATTTGTCTAATGCAAAGCTTTAATTTCTTCAGTGTTCTTATGCAGGCTTTCCGATTAAATAAGAGTGTACGCTTGGTAACTGCCCAGATCACCTTTGATCTGTTCTGAGAACGGCCTCTCTAGAGGGTCTTAGTAACACTGAGCAAAAACTTGGTGTCAGTCCATGGCAGAAAAGTTACCTTGCCCTGTGGAAACCCTCCTGCTCCCTTGTTTTCGCTCGTCTCCTTTAGTGAGCAGTTGCTGTCATGAGCAACCTGCTGCTTAGTGCAGAGAGCCTTAATGCAGCTGTGCTTGTGATTCCTGATGAGCTTCATGAGGGACTGCACTGCAGCCCTCAGAGGAATTCGCTTCTTCAGTTGAGCTCTATCCTTCTCAGAGCCACGCTGCCCTAGATGACACTGTGTTGCTGTAATGCAACCGTGTGAGGCAGGCTGATGAAAAAGTCATTATAATGTTCAGTTAGAAAAGGCACAACTTAAGCAAGTGTCTAAGTGTTAAAAGATTTATGTTCTTTTCATCAGCTAGTCTGAGATGTTTTGTACAAGGCCATTTGGTAAAGTTCAAGGGTAACTTGATTTTGAAATTTTTGTTATTAGAGCAAGGAGAGCTTTTTTTTTCCTGATGGAAAAAGAAAAAATGCTGGCATAATATAGCTTTTTTAAAAAATATTTAGGGGAAGAAGGAGGTTTGTGGATTAGACAAAGAGGTCATTTCTAAACAGAGAAAGCATAAAACCCATCTTTCTATTGAACTCTATAGCTGGGGACGAAACAGTTTTCTGAGACTATTGCAAACAACAATCACTCTGATAGACACAGGCTCAGCCTCTGCACAATTGTTCTAGGGATAGTCATTCAGCTTCTGATTCGTGCACTGAAATCCAGAGAACAGAAGGCAAAGACGTCCAAGTGTAATAAGTAGAAAAAGGGTAATAGATACTTTGCATTCCAGGTTTAAAGAGATTGTAAAAAGAGAAGTAAAAGAGAATAAGGAAAGAACCTAGCTTTTTGTCTGTTGGGCAAGAATATTGGAGACTTCTGTAACTTCAAGGAACTTTGTTTTCAACGTCTGGAATGATTTTTCATTGATTTTCCTGAGGGCTCCCCAAGATTTATTTTTAAGGTGCAGTGGATAAAAAAAATATTATTTGCAGCTTCTCATTCCAGCTTTACAGTGAAAAAGTTGTAATAAATGCAGTATGCGTGCACAACATCTGTCAGAACCTGACATTATTTCCTCTTTATAGCTCAGAGTGGTTTTTCATTAATTGGTTGTAAAACGAAAATATCAAAAAGCTTGTTCAAAATGCACAGTAAAACCCATAAATGCTTAGAGGGCTGTGTTTATAAGTGTGATTTTCATGATGACATTTGAATGAGTCATGAAACACAAGCAGATGAAACAGAAATGTAGACCAAGTGTTGAAAAGTCCAAGAGTTCAGTCTATTATTCTTCTGGTTTACTAGTTACTGTTAAGGCATGCAACATGCTTTCAAGTTTTTTTCGGGGAAAAAAAACCCTCTCATCTTGTAATGTGCTATGAGCTAGTATGTGATAGACTGTCCCAGGTGACGTATGATGCTCACATATGAGGTCATTTGAGGATTTTGCAGTTTTGCAAAGAAAGGAAAACCTTTGTAGTTTATGCACGAAACTACTAACTTTCAAGTGCAAGTCTTTTGGCTGCACCAAGCTTGAGACTATGGACTATCATAAAAGGGGGGGAGGCAAAAACCTGTTACAGAACTTCCACTGCTTTGAAAAGGGAAGCAGTTGAAAGTAGAGTACAAGCACATGCTTTTCCTGGTGTGATCGCAGCATTGAAGTTGCTCCTAGGGTTTAAATAGAATCCAAACACATCTCAGGCCTTGGCTTCACTGAGATGCAACAGCCTATTAGTCTGATGACATAATTAATGTATATTTGGCAGAAGTGTGAGGTACCAAAGGGAACCAAACTCGCCTTTATCAGTATTTAGATTTCCATGAAACTTTTGCAAGTGTGCTGATGCCTGTCCCAGGTGTATAACAAGCATTCATAAGAATCTGGATTTTTTTCACAAAACATCTGTATCTGTGTGGGGGTTTTTTCTTTCGTTTCTTGTGGTTGGTTGTTTTGGTTTTGGGTTTGTTTTTTTTTTTTTTTTTTTAAATTAAACCATTGACTTCCAAGGAAAGCAGCAAACTAGCAAGCCTGCATCAGAGTGCATTTGCTTAGTGTTTTTGAAGTAGATTACAGTGCTGTCAGTAGCCCAGGAAGGTAGTGGCATACCAGATGATTTCCAGATTACGAAGAATGTGTTTTAAACATATTTGTATATTGTATTTTTATATTTTAATTCATAAAGGTGTATCTTGTGTGGCAGATATGTAATATTCCAACCCACTACAAAAATAGCTTTTCACAGCTAGATACAGTTTAATTTGAATGATTTTTTTTTAATCAAGTGAAAATTCTTTCAAGTATTTTGCTTTCTTCTCTGTTTTTTACACCTTGTTAAAATTGTCATTTAAGGAATGTTATTAATGATTTGTCATTTTTCTATAATTCTGAACAAATCCACTGAGTAAATTGTAACATATAGAACAGAATATCTAGAATAATTTGAATTTAGTCAAGGTTTGAATGACATCAAAAAGTCCTGTTTGGTGTAGTGTTATGAAAACTTAGTTTATTAAATAAAAGGAAGGTAACTGTCTTCTGCACAACTTCTACTTGCAGAAGGTTTTCAAAGATCTTAAAAGTCTCATAATTATATCTACTAGATAAATTGCTTACCATAGTTCCTTTTAATCTTTTTACATTGTGTAACCACAAGTTATATTACAAGCCTAAGTACTCTTCTATTTTGTTTTCCTTTTACTTCTTCCCACTTACTTGAAGTAAAGTCCAAGCTGAATGAAGTCAATGGAAAACTCCACACTGTGTTCTGTGGAAACAAGGCTTAGAACAAAATACTTGGTTCTTCCTTCTTTCACTTCCACTTTCTCACTTTTTTCTTGTTTATCATGTGATTCTCTTGTTAAAATGGAAATCAGATTCAAAGACTATATTTTTAAATAGGTCAGCTGGACTTCAATGTAGTATTGTTTGGAGGTCAGCACAGGAAGAAAAGATTAAATTAGTTATGTGGTGACTCATCAATAGAGTGAATAGGATACCTTTCCCAAAAATACCATTTCTATCATGCTGATATTTGGACCAAAATCTTTGCAAACCTATTTGAGTCAGGGTGGTAAGAAGCTGGGCAGTGTTTTGTATATTTTTTTTTCCTGCAAATGTTTAGATTCTTCAGATATAAAGGTGAATGTTTGAAAAGTTTTTGTAAGCTTTTATAGAAAACACATAATAAATAGAACTTCAGAAGTCTTCTTGGAAGCCATGTTGCTTACAGTATATTTGGCAATCTTTAGCATTATAGCACATTATGGGGAACATTTGCTCCTTATGCTCTGGCATGTTTTCCTAATAGATTGCTTTGCCAGACGCAGAGGACTGCTTTGTGCTTACCAGTCTCTGCTCTATTCTCCAGTCATCTCCTATAAATATGCCCCCCCCAAATTACTTTTTGCTGATTTGACATTTATCCCAGTCTTTCAGGAGATTCTTCCAAGCAATTCTGTCAACAAGACCTTTGTCATTACACATAAACATCACAAAATATGAGTCTTGGACACAATTTTTCAGTGGATTATCTTCACTGGGATAAGTATATTTTCAGTCTGATTCAGTTTTTCTTTAAGGCTCTGCAAGATTGCAGAATTTTCATTCTTGGAAACTGCTTTGGTGATGGTAGATCTATTGTGTCTAAAAGCAGCTAGAGTGCATCCAAATTTCTGTATTTTTTAGGAGGTGATTGCAGGCCAGTTTTCTGCTCTCCATCCCTACATAGTGTTGTGAACCCTAGACCTGCAGAGTCATGCATCTGCAGTGTAGTCCATTGATTTGACTGATTTCACTGAAAGTGCTTGGCAGAATCTTTCACTTAGTGATATGAGCCCTTTTTTAACCATTTAACTTTTTGACCTGAAAAGTTAACAAGATATTTGTGATCTAATAAAAATGTAAATGCCTTCCTATTCAGAAAGCTACAGAATTTCCAAATTCCTGCAAGTACTTAGAGTATCCTTTACTTTTATTTTAAAGATTACATTTGGGGGGATTTTTGTCTGAGTTTTGGTAGTGTTGGTTTGGGGTGGGTTTTTTTTTTTTTTTTGCTTTAAAGAAAAGTTAGATTTCTGAAAGTAATTTAGCTGTTAGTACTCTTTCAATATTTCACATGATAGGCAGTCACCCACAACTGCAGGTTTGAAAATTAGAATTTTCAGATTCTAATCCTAATACTGACAGAAGCATAGGCTTGAAGGTATCTACAGCTTCTTGCTATATTCAAGTATCTTATTATATTTTCTAGTCTAAAGAAAATCTTCTATAAGGACCATGTCATAAGACTTATTACCTATATTACGGACTTATGGTAAAGTGGTGACATTTCCATTTCAACTAGGTAGAGTTAAAAATTATTCACGCTTTCTGACAGTCATGGACACAGCTCCTACATACAGCTGGGAAGTAGCTGTAAGTGTCTCATCTGTCATGTAAATGCTATGTAACTTGGAAATTCAGTTTTTATATCTGCAGAATTGTCAGTCTCAAGCATTCAAAAATTGTATATCCACCTCTGCAAAGGTTTGGCATTGACTTGAAGTGGTTAAGTAAATGTTTGTCAGGTTTTTTATCTCCTGGGTTTCTATGGTTTCATGTTTTCCAACTTTTCTTTTTAACAGTGGAGTTTCCAATCTTTTGGAATAAGAGATGAAATTTTTATTGACTCTCAAAACCCTAAAAGTTAGGCCTTTATGCAATACTTCAAGTATCAGAGGACAACAGTGAGAATAAAAAAGATCCTCAATGCAATAAAAAAATAAGAATCAGATACTACTTTCATGTTACATAATTTGCTCTTTTTTGAGAGGCTATTACTGTGAACAAACAGCTACACGTGGTGAGTCTAGGAATTGTCCTACCATCTAGGCTTCAGAAGGGGCAAAAACTTTTTCGGTTTTGATCCAAATCTGGCACACCATATCTCAGTCTGTCAAAAGTAACCAGAAGTGAGGACAAATAGCACTAAGATTTATTTCCAGGGACTGATACATCTACCACATTAACCAGTGGAATTAACTGAATGTGTGCATCTGCATTTCTGAGTATAGGAGAGAAGAAAAACAAGGCCAAGTGTTTGGGTTGCAGAAAAGTCCTGGGGAGGAGGACTACAGGCTTAGGCACTGACTGGGAAGGGATCTTGGAATTTGAGGAAAAAAAAAAGGTGCTTCTTGTTGAGTCCTGTCTTCAGGGAGATGGAACTTCGTATGCTCTTTACAGATGAACAGAATTGCTTGGAGGGGATACACAGCTCCATTGCCAGTTCTGCCTTCGAACTAGAATAAACTCTTAAGACACTTCAGTTTTTGGCTAACTGCTCAGAGAAGAAAAGATAGGATTTTGTGTTTTTTCTTTTCCTCAGCCTGGCTTGCCACAATAAACTATTTAAGCTTTTGCATTGATTACTTTCACTACCCACTTTTAACACAAAAGCATTAGTAGTTGTTCTGGTGTGGATATAGCCTATATAAGCAGCAGTATTTTCTTCCAAGTGGCTGAAACTGCTGCCACTTGTGGGATGGAAGTGTCTGTATCTTCACTTTACATATGTACATGAAAGTCATGCTTCTTCTAATGCCCCACAGGAAATCAGTATCCAAGACCAAAACAGATGAGAATGTATGTACATAAACGTATAGCTGTGAGACCTTTCCTTCCTTGTCTGTCTTTCTGCTAGCATTTTCACCCTGTTCTTCCCTATTGATCCCTTTGCTTTTTCTCTTGCTTTTCCCTTCCCATTGCACTCCGCTATTCTTGGAAAAGCCCCATCTTACCCCTCAGTTCTTCCTTTCTAGATCACTCCACACTCCTTTCTCTTTCACATTTTCAGAGAAAAACTTTTTTGGATCCTTCTCAGGCTGAGCATTAATTCTTCTGTACAGTTGTAATGCTGCTTTATTGTGATGTGAGATCGAACTGGGGTGAGAAGGATAAGGGACAGTTATGCTGCTTTTCCTCTGCTCAGGAGGAGTGTAGCCTCCTGTTGCTGGAGTAGAGCTGCAGGGGAAACAGGGCTCAGTGCACACAGCTCACACTTAGGAGCCTCGCATCAGCAGCAGAAACGGAGTGACAGCAGTGGCAAGCATCAGCTCTCGCCAGGTATGGCACTGGCACTGCAGCATGAAGGTTTTCAATGTTGTAAAGACAGCAATGAGTATGCCTAAGTTTGGGGCTCCTCTGAAATTAAAAAGCAAAACACAAATAAAAACTCAGCTGAACAAAAGCTGAGCGTATGAGAGAAGTTTGTTAGTTCCAGGTTCTGTAAAAAGAAGCTGCTTTGGAATAAATCTGACCTGACAGTGACCTTCAGAATAGGCTCATCTTCCCAAAGGAGCTTCCTAATTTGTACCTATAATGAACACATCATCTATATAACCGATTCCTGCATTTGCACTATGCCATGTTTGTTCCATTATATGATGAAATACAGATGTATTTCCAGACACACCAGGAAGCTATTTCTAAATCATCTTTTGCTCCACTGCTGACTAAATAAAGTGGTTCCAGGCTTTCAGCATTTAAAACAGGTTCCTATCTAAAAGTTGTTGGGGGTTGCTTCATAGTCCCTGTAACCGCAGAGAGAGTCCGCTATTTCACAGGATACTTGCCCAGCACATGTAGAAAATGACAGAGTTGATAGCTTACACTAACAATTTTCTCCCACAGTTTTCAGAAGCTTTATTCTGTATTGTAGTGCGCACAGTCCTCATGCTGACAAAGAAACTGAAGCCTGTCCCTTTCTAACCATATGGTCCTTAAGTTCTTTCTAGCAAGGCAAAAATATGCTTGTTTCCCAGGATTGCTTTCAGAGGGGTGGCCCTTAAAAATCTCAGAGAATGGAGCCACAACACTTCTAAAGAGAAAACTGGAACTAACTTCACCTTTAGGTAGTTACCTAGAGCAACAGATTTCTACAGTTAGCAAAGACTTCTTTGTGAGCTGTTGTGTCTATACAGTAAAATATGTCAGTATTGGTGATTTCTCTCGCCATTGTGTTAGGGGTTCACCATTGATCACCCCAATATCATTATTCTTCCTTCCTTTGCCCTTCTGACAGATTGCCCTGAGCCACACAGTTGCACTGAAGTGGTGCCTGATGAGAACTTAAGTTAAAATAAAAGATACAATAGTCTCCGGTATTTTCAATATTTAAGTAATATTTATGTATCACATCAGCACTGATAGAAATGCATGGAGTATCACCTGTGTGGCTATACAGTAGCATGCCTCTTCTGCATTCTTGCAGTTTAGATCTTGCTTTTATGAGCAATGTTGCTAGGATAAATGGAAAGATCTTCTGTTTCACCGTACTGACCCTGTGCATTTAAATGGTGTGAATTTTTAAGTCCCTGCATCCATCCATCTGTCTTCTATTACATTATTCCTTATGGGAAAATCTCTTTACTATCTGTAAAATCACTAACCGTTACACTTCTCAGGAATGTGGCTGGACATTGGTGTATCTTGGCTGGATTTGAAAAGCAAATTAGTTCTCCTGGAGTGTTTAAGCCAGGTGTCTTAAACTGCTGCAGAAGGCTGTTGTTCCTTTCAAAACTAGCAAGATTCTCTTCTCTAGCTTTCTGGCAGCAGTAGGATGATTTTCCTGACCTGATTCTGTCCTAATTCTGTACCAGTCCTCTATGTCTTCCCATTCCAGGGTAGAGCAGTGGCTGTCAGTTTTCATGGCTCTGGTGATCTGTTCTGATGACACCTAATGTTCCTGTTTTTCCCCAGTTGTTGGGCCATCTTCCTCAAGCGAATTCTATCATGATCTGTTTGGGCTTGGAGAAAATATTGCTTCATATAGTAAATTCAACTCTGTGTTAATTGTGTATAATTCTGAGAAGCTAAGACTTCACGATGGGCAGCGTGCTGCTCACCCGGAGTGTCAGGTATACTTCTGTCTGTCACTTGGGTTGGTATTGACTGTCTTTATGCCACTCGTTTCCCCTTCTCACTGCTCTTGCACCAACCTGGAGCAGCAGTTCTGACCTCCAGCATGCTCTTGGCCATATGCTCCGGACATCTGCAGTTTCAGCTGTCTGCTGTTAGAGGGGCATGATTTGTGCTTATGTTTGCAAGACAGGCTTCTGCAGTGCTCTTTCCCTGGCTTCCATAAGCATTCTTCTTGTGTATAATGACTTGTATATACCTGCAGACTCAAATGCCTGAATGCTGTAGCAGGCATATGCATGTCAAACTACAGTAATGACTCTTTAAAAAACATAGCAACCGACTTCCTTGTAATGTGATCAGAAGGGGAAAATACATGTTTCAGAGTACACTGGGCACATTCTGAAGGGAGGCAATAGCTTGAGGGTTTTTTAGCTGACTTTGATATGCTATAATTGCATTTCCTCTTTTACTTCTCAAGGGTTAGATCTTGGCTGAAAAGGTCCCATGTCCTGGCTGGGCATCCCCAGGAAACCCTAATCCAGCACCTTTGTGAATCTGACACTGTTAGATATGGTGCTAGGAGGTGTATGTGTTTCAGCAACAGATGGGCAAGCAGCTCTGCTGTGGCATTCTTACAGGAGATTTAACAAAAAGTTTCTTGTATTGCAGCCTTACAAGAGGTTCTTCCTACCTCTTGTTGATGCAGTTTTATCCTTCCTTCATGGAGCAGTTTTTATAAGATTTACCTGATGCCTTTTGGCTTTCTGAAATCATTTGGCCTTATGTGGATGATAGTGATGAAAGGTTAGAAGATTTAAGTCACTCAACTTAAAAATTTAAGACAAAACTTAAAAGGAATGAATTTATGGCTCGATAAGCTTGTATTTTACATGATTTTTATGTGATACATCAGGGGAAATACATGCATGGAATATTAAAAATCTAATTAGATCAAATCTAAAAGGTTATATACTGGTTTTCAAAATCTGTTCTCTAAAACAATGACAGAAAAAGTCATACTTACAATCAGTGATACCATTGTGAAGAGTTTCTTAGGCTAAATTTTGTACATGCACAACCTCAAATGAACCATTTCTAGTGCTAGCCAAATTTCCTCTTGGAAATTTTCTGTTGGGGTTTTTTCTCTTCAAGTACTTCCTCACCTGGAACTTATAAGTTAATTCAGCCTGACAACAATAACAGTTTGGAGATGTTTTAAACCACATTTATTATTGAGAGAATTACTATTCAGAACATTTTACCGATTAATATACGGCTAGCACATATATAGATGTGCCATTCCACATATCTACATCATATAAATTCTGCATTTGTGGTTTTTTTGTGGTAGCATTACCCCCCAAAAAATTTATAAGCATGTTAAAGTGGAAAAGGAGGGGCCAGTGGTACTGGACTGTATATGACTCTTTCAAACTGTCAGTATCAAAGCTCTCAGTAAAAACAAACAGATCAGATTGCATGGAGTACGAATGAAGCATGCATCTTTACAGCCATAGGGACATGTATGAGTTTAAGACTCTTTGAGCTTAAACAGCATTAAAGCTCAACTTTACTTTTCCCTCATAAGACTGACACCACATGCCCTGAGCTGAGACAGCCCTCTCAAATTATTGCAGGGAAATAACTAAGCGTATGGTCATCAACTCATGCCATATTTTCCTCACAACACCATCAGCAAGCAGATGCTTTATGTAATCAGAAATTCCTGCTTACTAACAGAGAAATCACAAATATAACACATTGCCCAACTTTTGGGCTTTTTTTTTTTTATTACGGGATGGCTACAGGAATTTTAAATATGTAGTGTAAAACTAGTGACTCTGTCCATCTTACCTAATTTTCCTAAAAACATAAAGCCTCCCTAGTCACCATTTCCAGTCCCTTCCTCTTGGCTCATTAAGCCAATACCTCCTTAGAAATAAGGTTGCAAGATTCCTTTTTTTTGTGTTCTGATGACATCTTATTAGCTCACCTCTGTGGCTGTGTTCCCTTTATCTTTGTCCAAGTCATCTGTGAGGGCTGGCCTATTCCATCATCCCACCCCTACAGAGAGGAGGCAGGTATCTTATTTTGAATGTCCTGGTTTTCACAGATTTAAAATTTTATTCCTTGCATGTGGACAGAACACACTTTTGGACACCCATCCTTTCTTCCCAGAGGAGCAGGGTTTCCCCAGGACCTGGTGCAAATGTGGAGGAACCTCTGAAACTCCTGAAACACACATAAGAGAGGAGAAAAAGAGCATGAGAGTTGCTCACCCCCTTCCTCCTTAGTCTCCTCAAGTTCTTTGCAGAGTCTTGTGACCTTCCTATCTGGCTCCCTGCTGCCCTTAAAATGTTCTTCCTTCCTTGGTCTCCTCCCTGTTTGTTAGTACCCTTGTCCTCCAAAGCAAGAATTCATATGTGTAACTTGCTTTCTTTTAAAAAAGTATTTTAACTGTATTTACCTCAAATAATAAAATACGTCTTTGTCAAAGGTTTTTGCATTACTGATAGTATCTTCTCAGTTGGTTTTCAGAATTCCTTCTGAGGATCAAACGCAAACTGCCACTAGGTATCGAGTAAGTTAATATCATACATTCTCTTGTACCACCCAGCTCATTTAAAAGTTGGTCAGTAAAGTGGAAGCCATTCTTGACTTCAGAATCCTAATATGTTCTATAGTCTCTTAGGATCAGGAATTTAGACACCTATTCAGGGTGCCAAACGTTGAATGTTAAGAACGTTTGGAGCATTGTGGAAAGCTGTGGTTTAATCCACTAAGGATATGCAAGAAAAGAAAAAAACAATTTACCAGAATTTTATCACTTAGGAAAAGCTGTTTTTTTTCAGGCCATATCTTGAAAAGCACAGGCAAACCTGACCCTAAGCTTAGAATTCTAACCTTACCTTGGATCCCCATGAGGCACACCAAATTTCCAGCCAATTTGAGCAAGTATGTGGATTTTAGAGCACTTAGTGTCGACCTTTAAACAGAAATAGGTACTCAGCCTTGGAGAGACTGTACTCCCTAATAATTAACAGGAGGATTTAGTTTTTAAACTGTATTGAGGGAATGTAAAAGCTCTTTGTTGATATTAAAATGGAATTTTTGAGCTACGACAGAGTTAGATTTTGCTCTTACAGATTCTAATGAATAACACTGCTTAGAATACATCAGAGCAGAGCTCTCCTTAAGGATCTTTACCTGCTATATTCTGGAACTGTCATAAAATGCTAAAATGCACTTCATTGTCTGCCCTCAGAAACCATTTGTATTTCCTGAAGAAAATGCTTGCAACACGTGTTTGGGGGTTTTGGGGTGGGTTTTTTTTTGTGGTGTGTGGTGGTTGAGGTTTTTTTTTTGTTTGGGTTTTGGGGTTTTTTTTGTTTTGTTTCCCCTAAAGTCAATTGCAAGCAGTAGCAGATGAAAGCACACAGTCTAGCCAGCCTGGAAGCTAGCATGCTTCTGAACAGCTCTGGAACATGACATGTTGCAATACTTAATTTATTAAGCACAAGAGCATATTGTGGCATTAACTACAAATTTTGTGATTGTTCTCACGCATGCACCAGCTGGTCAGAGGTTGCTGTGTGTTATGGTAGCACCAAGCAGTTCCAGTAGTGGTCAGGTCTTTACAGTGGTAAATATTGGAAGAAAAACAAACAAACAAACAACAAAAACCAGCAACAACAAAACCCAAACAAACACCAAAACAATAAAAACAAAGCTAAAGGTGCAGATAAAGATAAAACAATATAGTGACAGGAAAAACGAACAGCAAGGGGATCAGTGGCAGAGGTAGAAAGAGAATTCAGCTTTTTTTCATACCTATGTACCTCATAGTTTTTCTGTGGACATGCATGTGTACTCTGGAGTCAAAAATGTTCACTTGTTTAATTGATATTCTAGAAATAATCATAAATCTTTCCCTTGGTACCATCTAATATCTTGCGCATTCTTCAGTCCAGCTTCAAGCTTTCCTAAGAACTGGAACAACATGTTTAGCAATGCTTCTTTTATCCATCTTGATCTCACAACTCTTGAGACAACCAGTTGGATTCTGTGGTCTTTTCAAGCATGTTCTGGTTGTAGTCCAAACTGTAAGTAAAGACTTTAAAACAGTAGGATGCTTTCTGAAATTCTGGAGACAGACTTAGAGTTGGTGTAAGTGGCCATAAAACTTCTTTTCTGTTGCCTAGCTAAGTCTTTTTTTTGTTGTTGCCAAGTCATCTGCAAAACCCTCTTCTCATGAAGAGTGCAGTGTACTTGTATTTAGATGGTTTTGTTCATGTGAAAGTAGCCCTTACATGAGTAAGTCCAAGTTCTTCATCCATAATGTATCTTGTGTATTTGCACACCTATGTTGGGCAATGTCTGGCCCTTTCTCACTTCTGCATTTGTCACTCAAGCACTGTTTTATTTTTTTCTTGCCTGTCATTAATACATGTCAAACAAGCATGGGCCTGCCTCAGAATGTTCTGGCTCCCCAGCAGGTAGCAATATAGCAGGTTGAAATGTGTCAAGTATCTAGCATTACCCTTTGCTTGCAGACCTTCAAGCAGCATCTTCTGCTACCTCTGGCAGACTGTCTCCTACAACTATCCTGAAAGATTAATATCTAGTTGCTTGGATAGGGGGACTGTGACATAAATGTATTAAATAATTCTATTAAGCGTTTTTTTTGTGCTGTTTTTGTGAGTGTGTTAAAACAAGAATCACTGATATAGTCTGGCCTGCTTTTGCTTTTTTTAGCTTCCTGGTTGCTTATTGTTCAGCACTTTTGTATTTCATCATAAATTCCTATGCCTTTAATCATTATTGAAGATGAAAATGTGGATTCCAAGATGCATAGTTAATGTCACAAGTCTTCACGTGTATGTGTGAGTGTATATGATGATATGTGTGCACACGTACCTAAAAAATCTCTTTCTAATTTGATTTTATCTCCTTCATCCTACTCATTCACGAGGTCTTTTACCATCAGAAACAGTATCAAACCAGTGGAAAGAAAGTGGTATCTACCTTGCTTACTCCAGTGAGATGTCACTGTTCTGGAACAAAAGCATTTTCTAAAGAAAGTAAATATAAACTGAACAAGACACATCTATGTGATTTAATTGAAATTATACAAATTAAAAGCATAACTACTGGAAGTGTAAGTAGTTAATATTTTAAATAATTTAACTGAATTCACAGGCAGACTTATATGTTGAAATTGCTAAGCCTCAGTGACTTGGATAGTTTTTTTCTTTCTTAGTTGCTTTATGTATGTCTTTTTAGAAGATTTCCTTGGCTTGAAAAGAGCTGTGGAAGGAAAAACCCTTCGGCCTGTTGGCCTGACATTGGAGACACAAATTTGAATATCACATCAGACAAGCTAACTTCTTACTGGTCTGTCACCCCTGGCAAGTTCTTTGTCTTCTAAAATGTAGGTGTTTTGGGATGTGGAAAATTACCTTGTCTGTACTTTTCATGGCCATGTGGTATTAAAAGACAGTAAAAATAGACAACTAACAAGGGAACATCTTTACAAGAGGGCAAAGAAGCATTTAGACCTGTGGGAGATGACTCTTTCCCCCTTTCTCTTTTTCTCTCTCACGCACACACATGCACACACTCAGTTGCACACACACATACAACCCCAGATGTGAGTGATCAATGCACCTGCTGGGCCAGGCTCCTGCTGAAATCACAAGTGAGTTCTAACAAAACAGCTGCTTCTTGGTCTCCTGTAGCATGCTCTTCAGGACAAGGCAAATATATCCACCTAAAATCATGTTTTGTTTGCATCCCAACTGAAGCAGCATTAAAGGGGGAAATGGGAATTCAGAGCTGCCAGCTACAGTATCTCTGCTATCAGTTCACCAATAAGGCCTAGTACAGACCCGCAGAGCCTCTGGATAAATTGTATTTTCCAAGGGTTAATTAAGCTGTCTTGAGCTTCTGCATGAAGGGGAACAAACTGGCACTTGCAGCATTTTCTGAAACCTGCTGTCGACATTACAGTCCCTGCTGCTTTTAGCTGTATCGATCTGATGCCTGACCTGTGAAATCCTTGATGGCTGCTAACACTGGAAGCTTACTGGAGCTTTCCAAGGGAGCTTCAGGACAGCTTGTGTAGTCAAGTACAATTACCTGTCCCTCCAGGAGAGCCAATTAGTTCACAAAGAGCTGGAGCAGAACAAATGTTTTGTGTGTGATTTAGAATCTTTAAAAAAAAAGCTTTGTTCTGTCTGATTCTTTTGTTTCTAATTTTATGATTATTGCTCGGTTCACGACAATCCCCACTGCATTTCCTTATGTGTCTCATAAAGGACTACTTGGGCATGAGAAAACAGATTTACAGTTGTTATTTTTTTTAATGGAAAAGTCTCGTGTGCGATGCAAAACCCAGTCCTAGTGATTTTAAATATCATGGACCTGTAAGTAGGATGCTCACATATTGAATATTTTCAGAGCCTTAGATTAATTTGTTTAAAACTGACAGCATATATAGACATTTCTGCTGTAATTTTTATAGCATATATATACATATATGTATATATATACAAATCTCACTTTAAATTCTGGGTCTTGATTTTCTGAAAGTGAAAAGACAGCAACTGTTGTACAAAAAAACAACCCATAAAAAGAGTGGAAATTAAAGAGAACACCATGTATATTATAACCCACTTAGTGCAGTATTTATAACTTTTAGAAGTAGAAATAAAAGACAGTGAACCAAAATTTAATCTCCGTTATTCCAAACAATCTTACTACTTGGCTCAAGTTGTACAGGGGTAACAGAGCAGCATTGGCTCAGTAACAAAACTCTTCAATTAATTTGAACTAATAATTCAAATAAATAAGGACCCAATAATTTAAGTGGTCAGTTACAGTGGACTGAGTCCAAAATATGCAATGTTCTGCGTATAAATCAGACTATAGCAAAGGTGATTGCAATAGGAAAATTTTGGATGGCTATCAGCTGGTGGCGAGAGATGTGCTGGGGTCAGTGGTTATGGGTTTTGGAGGTATTGCACAGCTCGTAGCCTGTTGCTGAAAATGGAATCCTTGGGTTTTTTGATTTTTAGGGGGGTGGGGTACAGTGGGGTGTGTTTGGGTTTTTTAATCTTTGCTTAGAAGAGTGATAGAGAATAGATCTCATCGGCTTCCAGTTTAGGGCTCAGGGTTCAATGACATATCCATTACATTTGGATTCCTTCCAATCCTAAGAACTCTTGGCATTGCCATTCTGCTTGAGAAATGGAAGGGAAGGGAGTGGGATGCAGACCTTTTCATTTCAAGGTCACTGGTTTGATGAGGTCTGGGTTAGCAGTGACCAAAAGTTATTACTGCATGATGACTGTTTTGGTTTCCAGTGTGAAATGAGATGATGGTCTTTTAGTCCAATTCCCAGTTGAAGAATGTTCGTAGTACAGAAACCACCATTACAACTGACACTAATTGGCACTCTGCTTAGCAGTGATAGCAGATAGACCAAGGATGGAATGGGCATTAGAAAGGATTTATATTCTAATTCTTTGTGGTTGTCCTTCCAAAGGAGGCTTGAAACACTGCGTTACAGCAGTGGGGAGACACAACTTGCTGTTTCATTTACTATACAGGTGTGTCTTGTAGGGGATGCCGACTTCCATGCTATGAAGTTGGCAATTCTTACATGTAGGAGAAACAAAAAAGCAAAAGCTGATCCACTGGGCAGATTAACTGTAACTTTTTTTTACCAGAGTAAATGGTAAAAAATTCTTACCATTTTTTAACCAGAGTAAATTACCATGTAATTTATGTGAGAAAATTGGAGCACTTACATTCACAGCTGAAAAAAATCCTGAGTTGGTCTGTATGCATAAGAAAAAAGGCTTTCATGCTGATGTACTGGTGAGGACTTCGTGAATGTTGCAGTTTCCAAGCCTCTCCCTAAAGTATGAGCATATGGAGGAAATAGCTTTTGTTTACTCACTTCCAGAGTTTGCTTTTATTGTTACTCTATTAGTCACTAAATCACAGGCATCAATTTAGGAGAAAATGTAAGTTTGGCTTAAGTGCTTTTGTCAGCTCCTTTTCATCAGCTTTGGGAACTTGTCTTACCCCTTGGACTGGATGTGTTATGATACAATAGGACATTAAAGAGATGTTAGGAGACAAATCCACCACAGGAGCTGCTACAGTAAAATTTGCTGTTTTCAGGGCAGACAGCTATTTCAGTGATGATGCTTGTAGTCTCTGAAGCTCTCTCCAGCATGTGCAGGTCAGCATGTGCTCATTCTTTTTCATTGCATCTGGGTGCATGCATCCATACCTCACGTAAGGAGAAATGTTGGTGTGTTTGACAGCCATCTTCCTGGCTAAGATGAAACATCTTGAAAAAGAGATCCAGGAGTGTCTCATGCTGAGGAACATTATTCTTACGTTAAACTTAATCAGCCTAAGGCTGTGTTGGGCATATTCATGGCAGCAGAGCCATTCATAGCGGGAAGGATTATTGCCATGTCTCCTCTAGTTGTGCTTCTGCCAGGTTCTCTGACTCCTAGAAGCCTTAGTGAAGACGAAAAGCACAGTCTGTGCTGGAAACTTGTGGGTTGGATTGGCCAAGTGACATTGCATAGAATCTGCAGGACTAAGATTTATAAAAGTGCCCAATTAACCTTCAGGATGGGGAGACAAGGTGCTTATCATTTGAAGGAACACTCACTGACTTTCAGAGTTTTCCAAGAAATCTACTGGCAATGATAGAGCAAGATGATCCTGCGAAGGGTGAGGCGGTATGCTCTATAGGTGGGTTTTGTTTGAATTAGCAGTTCCCACAACTACATTCAGCCTATGGTCTTATCAAATGGTGGATGAAGGAAGGAAACACATGAACAAGTTTTGTCTGGCTTCCACTGAGTTACCTGTGGACTGCGCTAAGTATCAACAAATGCCTGATGCTTTGTGCATTACATGCTCTCGTAGTAACTGTGCTGAGCTATAAAATGATCAATTATTTATATGGGAAGCATAGTAAATCTGAGTGGCATTTCTGTAACCTGGAGCTTCCCAATTAATAAATAAAACCATTTCTTCTGCTGTCAGTGGCCTGTATCCTTGCTTGCTGAGCTGCATGATGGGCAGCCAGAACAGGAATTTAAGGGGCACATTGCCATACACTTGCTTTGCTGGTGTAATTACTTGGCAACATTGTCAATATTATCTACCTTGCTTAGAAGAAAAAGGATATTACTGTGAAAATCTCTACAATAATATTAAATGAAGCCTTACTTAGTAATTTGCTAAGGAAGCATCATAAATTATATTGCAGCAAGCCTTCAGAATGATTCCTTTATTTGGATTTCTCCTTTTCTTCCCTGCTACTTCATTCTGAGTCTAGAAAAAATCTATGATATGATGGGCAGAAAACACAAGGTTAACACTTATTCCTCACTGCTAACCACCCAAATGCTGCAGCGTAGTGATTTTTGTCCTTTAGGTCAGGGTTAAGCACAGTACAGCAGCACTTTCAAACTAGCGTATGAGTATGAGAAGCTGCAAAGGAGGTCATCTTGTGAAGGGTCAGCAAAAGCAAAATGACAAGGTATATCTGTGTGGGAAAGAAATGTTTGATGTGTTGGTGGTCCTTTTAAGAGACCAAGTGAAATCTTCTTAGGAGTTACATTTAGCATCCAATTCTGGAATTTCATTTGTGCCTCTTCAGGTTTCTGATTCAGGCCTCTCTTAGAGGAGGGCAACTTACTAATGAAAAATGAGAAGCAATCCATGCTGCCAAAATTTTGCAAATTTTCACTTATTAGGTTTTGTCCCCTGATGCCTTTCCACAGAGCAGTCTCAGGTGTCTGGTTCACAAAAACTTAACCATTCTTACAAGGCCTAGCTCTATGCAGGGAGGAAGAAGAGTGGCAGTGTGCCAAGAGAAGTATCAAAAGCATGTGCAGAAATGCTTTCTGTGGCTTCTGGGTGCAAAAGGCTACCTGTCCCCCGTTGTGCTCTGGTACAGTGAGTAAAGCGGACAGTTTTTATTCAGGCACACAGACTGCTGAGGCCGAGTCCTTTTCTCAAGCAGATCTTGCATTCCTATGAAATTGAATATTTACTTGGGCTACAGCATGGAATTGAATGATTCTGGTACTGAGAGGTGCAAAAAGTCAAATTTTGGTTGGTTGACTGATCCAGGCCTTTTGGTATGTGCTTCTTCTTGCGCCAAGGCATTGGAAATCAGCATGCAGTCTAGCCTGAAGGCTTAGCACTTCATCTTTTGGGCTTTTTTTTTTTCCAGACTGGGTTTCTACCTGCAGGTCATACTTTCTAACGTTTAAGCAATTCAGTCATCTTTTTATTCTTTTACTACAAGAAAGACAACACACACCCCCAACCCAAACTTCTGTTTTTCTATAATTACAGCAGCAACTTTCTTATTGACTATTTCAACAGAGTGCCTGGCTGAGGAAATGTAACAGGGTGCTGAATAGCTCTCATGGAAGAAAAGTACCTGTACTCCACACTTCCACTGAGCCGCTGGAAGTGGTACTTGGGGCATGTACTGTCTGCTGGGTACAGGCTCACATTTGTAAAGCATGCAACTAGAAGTCCATGTGCTAAGCACGTGTGGTGAGCTAAGTTAGTTGTGGAAGAAAAAGTCATTTTAGGGTTTAAGTGGTAATATAAGCCAAGATGCTTATTAATGAATTAAATGCTTTTGCTCATCCCTCAGCATTAAAACAGTTTGAGTTTTTCAAGTGCAGCGAAGATTTCACTCCACTTATCCACAATAATCATGTGCTCTGTGGCCAGACAGGTGCTCACATTAAAAAAAAAAAAAAAAAAAAAATCCCATTGCATAACCTACAGTGTCCCTACCCACTGTTGCAGCTCTCCAGTGGTCTTCATAAACAATGGATTTGGGCAGATTATAACCATTCTTCAAACATCTGTGAAATATCACTATCCACAAAACACTTGGGCTTTAATTGTTTGAAATGCCTGTCTTAAAATGGTCCTTCTAAAGATGAGTTTGATTTTTTCTTTTCAATGTAAGCAACATTTTTATGTTCTTAAAAAAAAAAAAAATCCTACAGCATTGTCAGAAGTGCTGTGTTCCACTTTATGAACCCTGAAGTAATGGTTCTGCAGAAGTATATGCAGAAGTCTGTTATTGACTGTGAAGACATTCGGTACCGATTGACTGTGAACTAAAGCATCATTTTCACTCTTATACCAGCATCAAGATAATATTCCATTTGAACCTCTGATTTGATTGATACATCTTAGCAGCAGGACACTTAGACTTTTATGTCATAAAATGAAAATGAAATATTTTATGTCACTGAACATAACAGCCTGGCATGCAGTAGTTAAAATTCAATGAAGTTCCAATCAATCCTGTAGTTACTAAAATACCTAGAATCTTGCATTTTTGTTCTGAGAGGGCTTCCATGAAAATGTCGTAAAGCTAAAATGGTGACTAGTCAGTATTTGTACTTGCAAAGCTCTAAGATTTTCCAGCTTGCAAAGGCTGCTAAACTTTAGAGAACCTATGTAAGCATAGACAGCAGCTTGGAATACAGGATATCCAACTTGCCCATTTTGCAGACTGAAAACTCTGTTTTACGCATGTATTTGCCTACTAGTATTCAGGCAGATGCATTTTGCACTTTGCTCAGCTTGGGGATCTAGTTTTGAAAAGTCTTTCCTAAAAATTCTTTTAATAACATACTTCTAGTAAAATGCAGGTGACGTTGGAATTCTTCAGGCTTTGTAAGGCAAATATCTGTCCATTAATCTAGAAAATATTTAACTTGAATATATCCTCTCAGCATTAGGGTAATCCATTGCTTGTATGTTTTTAAAGAAAACAAAATATGTAAAGGTTGCTTCAACTTTTTATATCAACTGCCCATCTTGACAAGTTCTTAACTTCAGTATATTGTGCCTCATTAGTACTTTAAAACCTGCTGAAGCTAAACTGCATCTTACTTGCCTATTAGTTCAACCTTAGGCCCATCAGTAGAGCATTACCCAATGTCTTGGGAACAATTAAGGCATGCCTTCCCTACCAAACAGTTTCTAAGTGGACAAAACATATTTAACAGTAGAGTTTGTGGTGCACAGAATGGAAATGCGATGAAAACTACTGGGAATATGCATTAATCCTAATGCTGAACAAGTTCCTAATAACTCACTTGAAACTCCTGGGGATATAGTATCAAGTATGTGCTCTCTAAATGCTACTAATGAAACATTTACAGTCTACAGTGATAAAAGGAAAATAGAAGAGTCTGTGGCCAGTTAAAGGGTTTCTTGAACAACACCCAGAATGCAAACTGAAGATGTACGTGATTATTGATCTTTTCAGCAAAAAGGCTTTATGAATAATATTCATACCATACCATTAGAAGCTAAAGTAGCCTGGGAATTAAGCATCAGCAGGAGAGCAATTGATGGATTTAGACAGGTCAGACTATGTCATTCTAAAAGCAGCTAATCAATATGGACAAATGTGTCAGAAAGGTGATTTGAAAAATGACTTTATGATAAGGGAGGGGAAAAAAGCCAGGTTCCTTAGGTCCCCAATTTTTCCTCCCTCAGAATTATATATTATTGAAAAAAGGTTGTTAAGGGTTTCACGCTTCCACAAGCAGCAAAAAGAAATTAAACTAAAAAACAGAAAGGCAAAGCTACAGTTTCCCCCCACTGAAGATGAGTAAATAGGCTGACACCAGGGGAATTTTGCCCAGTGTAGCTACTGTGGTCTCCCTGCTGTCCAATTTTACAGCTGGGCCATGCGTTATCCCACCTCATTTTGAATCCTCTTTGAAGTTGCAAACTTAGCACCAGAATCTGTGTAGCATTTTGTTGAAAAGGGTTGCTCCAGCACTTCTGAGGAGGCAAAACCTTTCTGAGCTGGATTCTTTTTGCAACAAAAGAGCTGTGATGGCTTTAACTTGCTGGCTTAGGTAGCTTTCCAGCTGCTTTGTTCTCATTCAAGTGGTCAGAGAGATGCCACTTGATTTCCAGTTGGACTTCTTCAGGAGTCGACTGCCAGCCATTGGATATTGTTAAACTTTTGTCTGTCAGATTAAAAAGTGCGCTACATTAAAGTGTGATGTTATTTGCTCTTGCGGTTCACCGTAACCTACCAGCTGCCTGAACAGCACGCGCTTATCAGAGCTTGTTTAATTCTGGACTCACTCAGCCAAATTTCTCACTGGCATCTATTCTCCCCAAACCACAAAGAAAATCTATTGACTAATGCTTAGGGCTCCAGGTTAATGTTAAGTAACTGTTTCTACTTCTGACAAAAACTTCCTATGTGACCTATTGGACATGTAACCAAACCTGTCCTTTGCTGCAAATTCTCCATCAGCAAAATAAGTAGAATAGTACTTCACCGCTTGAGAAGTTCATACTTACGAACTCCCCTGAGATATTCCAATGGAAGGAATAAAAGAAAAGGTTTATAAGTACTAGAAGATTGTTGTTATTTCTGCTTTTGTCAAAGATACAGCTACCTTCAATTTATTTGAATCTCAAAAAGTAGGAAAAATAGATCATTGAAAAGCAATGGGTGTGGAAGTTCAGAACAAATTTCTTGTTCCTTTTAGTCTCTGCTGTCTCAGAAAACAGCTATTTTGCATTAGTCCCTCTGAAATCCTTCTCTATCATCTTTCCCTGTGTGACTCCCCTCTCTTTGATCCAGTACTTACATGTGTCAGCTGAGAGATGATGTTTTCTTCCCCAAAATGGCCTTTCTTTGTGAGGCCTGTGGGTAATGTCACCTGAGCAGGAATCTCAATTTTAATATCCTGTGAGTGTTGTACCGTGTCTGAGATGATTCTCACCATGTCCCTGGAAGAAGAAATACTAACTTGGGTATCATCAGTAACTTCTTGACAGAGGGGTTTTTTATTACCCTTTGCAAACATTCTCATGTCATGACTGGGTGAACGTGGTCAGGATGAACACGGTCCCTTCTATGCCTGCAGAAAGGAGGGCTCTTGGGGAAGGTTGTCCATTGCCACCCTCTGGGCCTTCTAGGGAGGAATGAATAGAGTCTTTGTAATGCGGTACCATCTGGAAGCAATTGGAGGCAGGGTAAATAATGAGGAACAATGCAGTCAGATTCAATAGGCTTTGGCTTGTGTAGGTACTAGGTCAATAGATGGCAAATACATTTCAATGTAAAAAATAACAGAGGGCCAAGAAGTACAGTTGGGGATTATTGACTAACCAGGACATTTATATAGCACACTGATGAGGGAAAGGATTTTGTGGGTTGCAGTGGGACAGTAAATAAAACTCAGCCAAGACCTAATGTATGTGAATGCTGATGCCATTGTACTTACAGGAATGGAGATTTGTTCAAAGCTATCATCCTTTTGCTGCTAGTTACATGTTTATTAGATGTATAAGTGTTTACTCAATTCTGAGTCTTGTTTTAAGGACTGAAAAAGACTTACCTGTGGTGAGGTGAAGCTTATACATAGCCTTGATTTCACCTCAGAGAACGGGCCTTTCAGCTCTGGATCTGAGCTGGAGCTAAACCTTAGGGACAGTCACAGAGTTCATAACCGAAACATGATCCCTTCCCCTCCTCTTCTTCTCTCCTTCCCCCTGATGACATAGTTCAAGAGGTTTGGCTTCAAGGTTCCTATTTCTCCTGTTGCTGTTGGGAATTATTTAAATTACACGAAATCCCCAGAATGTGCAGTATATACCTTATTTATTACAAGATCATCAGTTGTTGGTTGCATTAGTTCTGTGATCGAGTTCAGAGGAAAAGCCTTTAAGAATACCAGTTTTTTCTTTCCTCCATAGTCCTGCCTCTTTGGCATGGGTGCTCACAGCAATTCCCACTAGTAGCAATAGGTATTGAATAGGTTTTTTTCTCCCCTTAATGCTACTTCAGTAGCACAAGGTCAATGCTTCTCTCCCTCTGGTTTTCCCACCTCAAGAGAGTAACATTTTTGAACAGCAATCCCTAGTGTTTAGAGCTACCATGTCCCCCAATCCTGAAGCTCATCTTTGCTACTAAGAACAAAACCGTGTTCTCCATAGTACAACGTGCCCATGATATTAACCCCGTAACCCGCTGAGCTCCCTGTCGCCATCTGCAAAAATAGATCTGGAGTCTGTTTACAAATCGCAGTGATATTCCCAGGAACACTGTGTTGTAAAACAACAGTTTGTCTTGAATGTATTTTGATTTTTCAAAACAGTTTTATCTTGAAAGCAATCCTGTAAGCCTTATCAAGCAAAGCCCTAGTTCCAATGTATCGTTTGCTGAATTAAACAGCGCTAAACATTTAACATTCTAAATGAATTAGGCTGGGAGATGTGAAGAAAGCTGAGCTTTAAGATGAAATGTAGGACAAACTCAAAAGGATGTTTTGCCTGTTTCATTCAGCATTAGTATCTTGCCTATAGGCCTCCCTTTGAAATAATCTGTGAACACGGTTACCATATAATTAGCTGAGCAGTAAGTTAGGTGTTTAAAAATATTTTTTCAGGTGCTTTTTTGTATTCATGATAGCTTCTCAACACCAAAAATCAATCTCAATCAAAGCTGCTACTGAGTTTATCATAAATTATCATGAAAAGGTTTTCTACTGAGTAGATGGTTAATTACTATCTAATTTGAATAATTTTGCATATTAATGAGAAATGAATGAAAATCATTTTTAGATTTTTAACTTCAGCTGAGAAACCCATGGAGATAATGGCCCCCTTTTAAGATGCATGTGATCCTGTTACTAAAGGAGACTGAGAATTTTTTTCATTTACCAACTTGTTTTAAATTGATTAATGGATTTGCGTTTTTGTCATTAATAAACTATATCCAAATGAAAGACAAGTTCATTATTTGTCTGTGCGGCCTTATATCTGCTGCCAGAAAAAAAGTAACTGACTGAAAACAGATTAAGGCTTTGCTTAGGGAGGACGTAGCCTTGCACAATCCTTTGTAAATGCCAGAAAGCCAGAAAACTGCAGTTATGCAGAGCTGGCTTGAGGTAGGTAGCAATGCATGTGTTTTGCTGTATGAAACATGAAAAGGTTATCACAAACACAACCTCCTTTCTTCTCCTCAGCACCCACACCTAATTGTGAGGGGGCGAGAGCCCTGCCTGTGGAAAATGGGGGATGCAGCCCTCCACACTGCAAAAGGCAGTAGAGTCATTTTGCCATGGCAATTTCAGCCTGGCGCATGGAGCAGCCTTTGTGTTTCAGCCGGCTCCTGCGAAAGGGGGAAGCACCAAAGGAGCCTCATCGGTAGCTCATCCTGCATTGCTCTGCCTTCAGGCTTCCTTGTGCACCAGTTTACAGGGAAATCACCTGAATTACCACTGCCCTGTTGCCTCACTGGATCAAGCCAGTTCTGCATCTGCAGTGGGACATGTGAGGCTCAAAATATAAATTCACGCAGCAATGGGAGTGTAAGGCCATTGGAAGTTGGGAACTATAAATGACAGTAGACCTGGGCGCTCTGCAAACCTTCTGTATTTTATGTTGTCCTTTACTATATGTAAGGCCTTTAGGGAGGTGACAGTCTCTTTGCAGAGTACCTAGAATAACGCAGCCCTGATTGACAATAGCACGGTTCTCTGCATGCTGCAGCCGTACAAACAGTAAATAAGGATAAAGTACACACACCGCTGTATGGAACCAAATGCTTGTTCAGGGATGTCTAGTTAATATTGCATCTATTATGACTTGGGTTTCTGGGATTCCTCCCTTCTGATTTTCAACCGTGCAGTGTTTATGGCATGAGCAAAAGGAACTTACCATGAAATTGAAAGGTTGTACATTAAAAATGAGTATACAGTGTGCTCTTAGAATAAATAATTAATTGCCAGAAGATATCAGTGAAGTCTAAGGAGTGACATTTGTATAAATATAACAAGACTAGCCAGATTTCTAATGGCAAATATTTAAAGATAGGAGGAAAAATTTTTGTAGGGAAATAAACCATCCTGCTTCAGAGCATATGCCGGACATTTCCTAATGTGAACTAGGGAGCAGCTACACATGCTCATTATGGTAGATGTTTGACTGCTTGTCTTCCTGCAGCAATTGGTAATAACCTTCATCAATAAGAGATTACTGATACTAAGCATGCCAGTCCCGCGGTCTGCCCATTCATACTAAATATTTTTTTAATTGTTTTTCTTCACTTTGATGAAATGGAAAGGAAAAAACATATGCGTCCTTTAATAAATCCTGGCACTTTTTAGGGCTATGATTCTAACTCCTGATTTGAGAGGTAAGTGGTGCTGTGTCTGAGGGGAGTCTGAACTTTCCTGGAAGCAGTTTCTTAAAATATTATATTGTGATAGCTGAATCTGCACAAAATAAGAGGTTGAAATTTTCAAAATGGAACATGGTATTTAGCACACATTTTTCATTCTTGACAATGATAAACATATAGCTAAATCTACCTAAATGTTTGGAACGTATAGACTGGTGTGAAACATAACCAAAACTGTAGGGAGATGATAGACTATTTTGGAGTCGGTTCTGATCCCTGGTATGATTCTTTCCTTAACTCCATCTGCATTTTTGTGGCATTTTCTATAATTTGGAAGCAAAATTTAATGTTTTGGGGATTAGCATTTTTCTGTTTTGGCAAAGACTTCCTCACCTCTATTGCCCTCCGTTGTCTGCTTCCTTATTTTTACTTCTAGGAACAACTACCATGTGCATGGCTAAACCAGCATTTGGTTAGATTTGTCTTGGAGACCTCTAAGGATAAGCTGTGGACCTCAGACTGTACCACAATTAAAAATTATATGTCAAAACACTGAAAAAGTCAAGATGGGAACTGTGTACCAGAAGAACCTGGTTAATTAACACAATTTCTTTTGTATGACAGTATTTTTTTAGGACTTGGAATGAAATAGTGCTAGAAAATAGATGTTGAAATGAACCATAGGAGAATTTAGTAATGATTGGTATGCTTCTCTTGCTCACTAGCAGGGCACCTAGATATCTAAGTCTGCCCAAACAAAATGTTTCCTTTTGTTTAGAATATCATTGTAATCTGTGCTAGTGCTGATAAAAAAACTTAACAATCATAACTCTTACCAATGTGTGAAAACTCCTACATTTTACCAGTGTACAAGCTAATAAGCATGTGACTGGCATCTTCTTCTGGCATTAAGCCATACGTTCTAGATGTTTATAGTAATGTGTATCTCAAAAATTATTTGGCCCAGCTCTTACGGTCTTCATTCAATACTCTGATTTCAACAGAAATTCTGCCTAAGTTTTGACTGCCTGAGTCAGTAATTTTGTCCCTAGGAACACTATTTCAACAAAAATAACCTCTATTTGCAGAGGATCTGTAGGTGTAGTTTGCAAATCATACCAATGGATTTGGTCAATAGGTTGGTAAGAAATAATGAAGCTGTGAGATCAGAAGATGTGTTAGCACCTTTGAGTCACCATGCATGTATGCACAGAACCTGGTGCCTGCCACTGATACTGAAGTATCTAATGAAATACTATTTTCAGGTTTTCTGATTTTTTTTTTTTACATTGTAAAGGAGGCTCTACAGCTTGTACTTTTTCTGGTGAGTAAAGTATTTGCCATCATCAGAAACATCAGCAGAAGGTCAGACTGACTGTATGAGAATTGTGTGAATATTTTTGCAGCTTTCATTAGCAAAATTATTTTAATTAGTGAAGCCCAAAGTAATTGAAGGAGAAGGTCATTTTATTTGTTTAGGATCAATGCCTCCATCACCATCCTGGTAGAATAGATTTCTCCAGTTGTGAGGACTAATTCTAATCTGGTGTAAGTCAAGAATAACTCCACTGAGGTAAAATAGAGCTCCACAACTATAAAACTTGAATCCTAAACACTGCTTTCATGGAAGAATAAAGCTGGGTGTCTATTCACATTCGGTCCCTTTCAGAGGCTCTTTGCCTCCCAAATAGTCTTTGGAATATTTGGACCTATGGGATCATCTGCAAAAGTATAGTACGCTTTTAAGTACATAATGATATGAGATATATGTCCATTATATCCAAGATGTTAGATTAATGAAGTAGGGCGCTGACCTTGCTCAAGGTGTGAGCTGCTTGCCCTATAACCACAAGCTGACCAATTTCTTGCCAGCATGATCATTCTAACAAGCTGCAGTAAGGGGGAAAAGTATTGCAGGCTTCTTCATGCTACACCTGAATATAAATGTTTGATCATATATTTGCCATATACCTAGTTATTTTTTCAAGGAGACCACACATAGGTAGAATGAGAGGAGGAAAGGCAGCCAAAAGTTAAGAGCTCTGTTGGCATTACATCTTCTTGAATTTTGTGATGTTCTCACCTCTCCACTATGTACATGGGTTCATGCACAAATTTCCGGTGCACATTTTTCTGAACTTCTCTCTTAAATGGCACAGCTCTAACTTCAGACCCAGTCATAGGAAAGGTGCTGTTCCTAGAAGCCAGTGAGATTTTTAAGATCCAAATGCTTCAAACACCATTTGAAATGATCAAGGGCAGGGGCCACTCGTGAAAATTACCATGCGCCAAGAAGCTAGGCATTTAAAATAAAAACACCACAAATAATTGCTGGGCTTGTTCTATATCATATGAATTCATAGAGTAATGACCAAACTGTGGCACAGCTCCACTCTCACTTATATTGAGTGTGAATTTATAGTAGTTGCAGTGAAGTCAATAGCATTTCTTTGGACTTACAAAGGTTACTGAATGTCAAATTCTGCTTTCAGGCTGAGAACAAAATAATTCTAAAGATATACTGAGAGCATGATCCTAATTTGCTTCAGAAGCCTTTGGCCTCTTTGTCATATAGAAACCCAGGAAATTACAGAAACTTCAGGTTTGTGTTCCTTTTGAAGACTAGATGATTTTTCAAAGACCATCTGAGGAAACAGAATGCGTACCAGTTAGGCGCTGGCCTGGTTTTGAAGGCCTGCTGGATATGCATGCCCTCAACTGGAACCAGGAGTGTTCACTTGCTCAACTGGAACTGGGTGATCTTCATTTCCTCGACTAGAACTGCCTACCTCAGGGCAGGCAAAATCCTCCCTCTGCTTCCTGCTGTGCCCTGAAGTGCACAGGCTTGACATACTTTAAAATGATAAAAACTTCCTGAACTCCAAACACAACTCAGCCCGGGGCTAGCTGTTGAGACAAGCCATGGAGAGGTTCCGCCTCATTTGAACAATTAGTGGATTATCCTTATGCCTTTGATTATCTTTGTTATAGCCTTGTGTGCGTTGCTGAAGTCTAATTCCCACTGATTTCAATGTGTAAGATGCGCTTTTTGTTTTAATGATAACTCTGGAATCTGGAATTAGCTATGCCAAATGAGGTTGCACGTGGAGGTCCAAGTTAATTTCTGTTTAATAGATATAAATACAGGTGACTATCCCTCAGGAAAACAGGGTCTGCAAGGTCATTTGGCTCACTGAGACATGTGGATGATGCTTTTATGCCAAGCGTAAATGGTGGGCAGGATTAGAGAAGTTTCAGAAGGGCATTTTGAATTTGCATATGTGCAGATCAGATAGCCTAAAACAAAATGTCTTAAGAAATGAATCATCTAAAAGAATGGTAAGTGCGGAAGGATGTCCTGTGTTTCTTCAAGTTGAAGTGAAATATCATAGCTGTGCTCTTATGGCCAAAAATAGGCTACTATTTAAGCCGTATGCTGGTAGAAGTAAGTGTGTTTTGGGATGACCCTGCTGGGTAATCCTTCAGATGCACCCACAGCTTTGAAATCCCCTCTAGCACACGCCTAAATGCATTGTGGACATGCTTGCACCTCCAGCTGTTCTGTCTGCCTTTGCTCGAGCAATGTCGAGCAGAGAAGACCTTGTCCGTTGTCCCCTGCTGCAAGGACAGGAGTTGTACACTGCCTGAGTTCATTAGCTGGTCAGACTGCCTGTAGGAGACAAGCAGACACCAGTGACAAGGTCCCAGTGGCAACTTCGAGTTTGGAGCATTCGTGGCATAGTTGTGGCAAAAATAAGGTAACCCACGCTGTTTTGTGCACGTGCACAAAGGATGCGGCTATGTTGTACCTCTGCCTACAGAATGGGTCCTGTAGCTAAAGCTGCAAAGCTTTACGCTTTCAGCCCCAGTCTAATCCATGAAGTCTCAGCCAAAATGTCAGCCATGACAAAAGGTACTTCTGATAGTCACTGGGCTTCTGAAACGAGCTTGCTTTTCATGGAAATGCAGTGACCGATAACATGAGTTTGTTGGATGAATTATGTCTTGACACTCATCCAGGTAAAGCAGCGGAGATGACAGTTTGGCAGAAGAGGTACGGTTAGCATATGAAAGGATATCTATAACATATGGGCATCAGTATATATTTGTGGATTAATACATAGCTATTCTTCTGAAAAATAGGTTTTAAAATTGTCCTTTCTGCTTAAAAAGTCAATGAAGATTTAATTATAAACCCACACATACCTAATACATATCTAAGAATGATCCTGGAAAAAAATTTTAGAGGACACAGAATGAAAACAAAGCCAAAACTTGTCAGTGTAACCATTAACTATAATGGATCAATGCCAGTTTACACCACCTGAGAATCTGGCCAAATGTACCTATTTAGCACACACTGTCCTGCATCTCTTGTGGTATTTATTTTTAGTCATTAGGATACCTTTGGCAAAATAAGGTCCTGCTTTATTCCAGGGGCAAGTCTTAAATGAACTCTACTGTTCTCTTCCAGTTTTATTTGTGTATGTAGAATAAGCCAGCTATATATGGTACCTTATAAGCCATGTATTTCCATGGGTTATAGATTTTCTTATATATTTATATACTAATTATATAACTAGTTTTGTAAACTTGTACTTCTTAGGTAAGATGTTCCAGAAATCAAAATAGTCAACATTAAACACCACAAGTACAGCTGCAGTTTTAAATATTTTATAATCCAATCAAATTGTTTGAGTAGTAATGCATTTAAATGTTGTTATGGAATCCCCTCTAGACTTTTTAAAATGGTTACTCTGTTCTTGGCTTTGCTATTTATGAAATTCATATGGGATGACATTTTTAATAATAGAGCATTTGACTTACAGAGTAGCAATTCCTGCAGTGTCTCAGTATAATCTATAATTTTCTGACTGAACTTTCAGAGGGACACAAACACATATCACACTTTTATTAATGAACGTATACATCTGTTGATGTTGCCGTAATTGAAATGACCTTAAGTGAGAAGACCTACATAAGTCATTTAGCATTTTTTATGATGCTTGGGTGAAGATACTGTACAGATGCAGCTTTAGGAAGCTAAAGCAGGAGCACAAAAGCTGTGCTAAAATGACGAAGGGAGGTTTAATTTGGAAAAAGGCACAAAGCAAAGCATAGCCCACATATAATTAAGCAACATCCGGTACTAAAGAGTTGGACAGAAGAAAGCTATCAGGGAGTCTAAATTACCTCTCCTCCCTAGAGAGGATGGCACTGTCAGGTCAGGGCTGTGCTAAATGCTGGGTAACACGAGGGTATTTGATTGCAGTTGCTTTCGCTATACAGAGGTTGTGGATAAACTGAGGACATCATTTTTGAGAGGCAAAAGTTCCTTAACCTTCTCAAGCACAAATATGTGTCAGAAGGGCACTTATAAAACAACAGGCAGGGCTTTGGAAAGGAAAAGAAAAAAAAAAAAAAAGCCCTGAAACAGCAAACACTCATTCCTTTGCAGTTCATCTTAGGCTCTCTTCCACTGAAAGGCATGGACAGAAGCCACACAACTGCATGAAACTGGGGCAAAAAGTTGCAAGAGGACTGGTGGGAGGCAGGGCTCCTCTGGGCCTGGGCCAGCAGTGCCCAATTCACCTGGGGTCCTGTGCCCCAGCTGCTGGTGGCAGGAGTAAAACAAGAGCACAGGCAGGGAGCCTTCAGTCTCCCCCCTTTCCTGAGCGTAAAACCTGTGCTTTCAGGCAGAGGTGCAGATGTCAGCTTCCTCTTCCTTAAGGTTTGTGACTGCTCCTTGCTGTGCTCTCACAGATGTCTTCTGTGTGAGAGGGTGTGCTGTGAAACCCCCAGCCGGGACTGCGGTATTTCCTGGGCAGCCCTGTGGCAAGGAAAGAATGGTCCAGGGTGTGCACATGAGCACAGACCTTCTGGATGAGCATCCCAAGAACCACGGAAACATAGCCAGAGTTCCTGAAGTGGCCTCGTTTAGTTTCAGCAATGTTTCTTCCGCACTTTCTGCATATTTCTTCATCTGCTTAAGCATGTGGAATGATTTTTCTAATGACTACGGACAAACCAGATGCTCATGTGGTGAAAACTGGCGGATGTATCTCCACTGGCTTCAGAAGCATAAGCTAAGATAATGCTGCTGATGGTTTTAATTTGCTCAGTACTGTGGGAGAGTTTGATTTGGAGTTCAGACCAGAAATCTTTCAAGAGAGAGCCTACAGGTGGAGGGATAGATCCTGTTCCCACATACACAGTCATAAATCTTGCTACATGAAAGCTCTGGAGCTACTTCAGATTAACTGAGCCTGGAATCAGGCCCTGTGGTGCCTGAGTTACTTGAGACTGTTATTAATATGGAGAGAGAAAATGAATTCTTGTTAAGGGGAAATAAGCAGTCTTTATTAATAATAATTAGAGACGGAAGACGTTAGTTTTGATATATTGGCTTAATTTGGTAAATAGACAGATCAGTAAAAAATAGAATTAATAATTTTGCAAACTGGTAAACATTTTCTGCTGTTTAATATTAATTGCCTTTAAATGTTGCCTTAAAACTGTGGGTTGCTCCTGCAGTAGCGGCTACACCAGTCAGTTGTCTGAGGACCCCCACTTTAGCTGCAAAGTCAGGCACCTGCTTCAGCCCTTAGTGATGGGGTGGGATCCCCAAAGGCCACCGAGCCTCGCGATCAGATTGGCAGCAAGACCAGGGTGTATGTGTGTCACCAGTAGCTGGGACGCTACATATTTTAGTTTGCATGCCACTGCGCTTCTTATGAACTGTTGCTCAGGATTTGTTTCTGTCTGTGCTTTTCGTTCTGGTTTCAAGGCATGTAAAAGCTGGTATGTGCTGTTAATGCAGTACCGCTTTAAAGGCATTCTGTCCTCAGGTATGAATCCCATTACTCTAGGACCTGAAGACTTTGGTTGTATGTCTGTTTAGATTGCAAAACTTAGGAGGGGGGGGAAAAGAGGTTCCGAATGCGAGTGCCAACAGCATATCTGAGTCCCTTTCCTGTTATTAAGGTACATCTCTGAACCGCCAACGTAATTGTTTTTTCACTGGCTAAAAGGGAGTGGTGGCACCGTTGCCACCATTGCTTCTGGAAGATCTCACCGGTGCTTTGCTTTCCCATCCAATCGCCCTAATCTTCTTACTCTTGACTTTTGGTGGGATCACAGCACAGAGTAAGGAATGGCTGCAATCCAAATTATTATTTGACACAAGCTAAGTGGAAAAAACCACCAGGATCAAATTTTACCAGAAGCCATACACTAGTGTACCAGGATTATTGTGTTCTTCATAGTCAGAATGATTGTATGTAATTTTACATGTAATGTTCTTTGAACATATGGTTTATAACATAAAAATCCCTTCATTTTAATTGACACAATAGGCTGGAATGGCGCTTTTTCCCTTGCCAAAGTACTTGTTATGGTCTGTATCACCTATAATGTGCATTCTGTAAAGCTCCTAACTAGGTATTTGGATGCTGGAATGCAAAAGATTGCTATTTATGAGACCATGAGACCACCTAGTGGGTCAATGATTTGCATTTTAAAAGTTCATTAATATGTACTAAGATCATAATGCCAGTGTTTCATCAGACCCACCTTCATCTCATTCTAGTAACAAACATATTTTTAAAATGTCTTTTAACATAAAACAAAGGAGCAAGCAAATGTATATTTTTGTGACTCCCAAGTTCTTCTGATTGAAAGTTTAAAGGACACTGGGCAAAGCATTTTTGTCCCAACAGTGGATAAAACCATTTTTTCCCTCCGTTGTTATTAAAAATCCACTAGAGGCTTGAAAGTGAAATCTGTTTTCTTATCTTATACCTTTTTCTTCCTTCATGGACACATACTGGTTTGCTATTGTAAGGCTGCTTATGAGTGCTGGTCTGCCTGCCATTGATTTTTTTTTTTCTTATTTAGGTATAGCACTACTGTGCATTTGTTTGAAAAAATACAAATATAATTACATGGGTTTTCACACATATTACAAAGAAATATAAACTTTCTTCTGACAACTATGTGCTAGCTCTTGTGCTAGCCCCCATCCAGATTTGCCATTGAACTGGTTTATGTCTCGCTCCCTGTCTTCAGTTGAAGTAGCCTTTATTAAGCATAGTCAGAAACACCCTTTCCTCTCAACCCTCTGTTCATTCTGATCCCTACTCTTTTTCCCTTTTGCAGAGGAAATTAATAATAAGAATAATTTGTCTGACAGAAATACTGTGTTTTGATTTTTTGTCTGTTTCAGAACTGTAGCATGGAGGAATTTACTTTAGACTCCCTTTCATTAAAGTTTAATCACAAAGGCATATACAGAGTTAGGTGAATGCCTGCATGACTTGTCTGAAATATAGGTTAATTAAGCAAGCTAAATATACTTTACAGAACAGAACAATAGAGCATACCGTTCTGCAATTGAATTGAGAAGATTCTGAGACAAAAGTGATCATCCCAACATTTGCACTGAGCTTCCCCGGGCCTGTTCTGAACTTTATACAACAGCATAGACTAGTGGCAAGAGGGAAGATTGTAACCAGGACGCCTTTACAACGTGTTGTCTTCTGGGCTGTGACCCCTCTCAGGCTTAAGCTACAGTGAGAGCCTAGTAACATGTAACTGGGGAGACAGGTCCTTTAAGGATTTTATCAAATATGAATGTAACTGATAACTACCTTAATGATCTAAAGCTACTTTCTGTTGACTAAGTAAGCAGCGGGGCGGGGGTGAAGTCTCTCAGCTAATGAAATAGCTAATGTGGTAGCAGTTGCAAAAACTCAGAGACAGAAGCAAGTTAGGGGCACTTCCTTCCTTTTTGTTTGATCATGGGGCACTCAGTTATCTGTAGTTCAACATATTATCTTACTTTTTTTACAGTATGATGTTTTCCTGACTATACTGGCATAGCTGTCCTATTGTACAATCTGAGATGGGGGGGGAGGCAATGGTAAACTTTTTTTTTAGTTCCGTTTGATTTCATCTACCTCCATTTATTTCCATTTCTCAGTGGGTTCACTTTGCCAGTGCCTCCAAACCCGCAGGACAAGCAGACTGAACAGAAAGAGTGTTTGCCTGTAGTGGATCGGACTGGCTGCCTCTTCTCTTGCTAAGGCAGCTTACGCTATTCAGCTGTACTTAATTCAATGGATTTTCTTCTAAGAAATACGTGCCTAGTTCGGCAGGTCTCTAAAGAAGCAGAACTGCCACTGATTTCAAGAGGGGCTTGCTCGGTGACAGAATGCAGTGTTTGGCCCCAGGAACTGTAGCAACACCTTCCTTATCCTTAGTGCAATGGAGATCCCGGCCAGATTTCCCCTGGAAATAGAGCAAGACCCTCAGGTGGCTCATGATGATGGTCTCCCCAGGGGGTTGTCTGCTGTGGCAGGAGATACTCATTAGCTGATGTCTGCCCAGCCTCTCTGCCAGTCCGGGGAGGTAGCACTGGCCTAGATACCTCTCTTGAACTGTCTAAAAGCTGCATGTGACAAAAGAGGCCATCCCTGCTCTCCCTCCTCTCCTCGCTATTTAAAATATCACAAGAAGTTTTTCTCATAATTTGCTTTTTTTTATCCACTCTGATCCTTTGGGATATGGTCTGCAAATGTTGCTTGCAGAACATGAGTTTATGATAAAGAATTTATTGAAAGCTAGTAAGAGTTATGTCCTTACATGATCAAATATATATGTGAGCATAGTATTCTTTGCTCAAAAAAGCTGATCACAATTTGAAAGATAACTCAGAAAAAAATAGCACTTTCTGAATTACAAAGAGAGAAAGAGGGTGAAGGAATTGGAGGGCAGAAGGACTGCACGGCTGGGCATTTTGCCGTTTGCTATTGCCAGAACTGGTCTGTGGCTCTGGATTATAGGAGATACTTGAATGGAAGACAAAAAATTGTATTAGACTATTTAAGGATGACATTAAAGTGAGATTTGTAGCAATCCTTTTGATTAAGCTAACATTTTCCCTCCTAGTGTCAGGAACCTTGTCAAAATTTAGCTGCCTGTGCTCAGCACTGGCTCTGCTATGGCACAGCTGTGTAACCTTGGACAAGACTGCTGTGAGAAGAGCCATGTGGAAAGTGGTATGGGGGGCTTCCTCCACTTTGCTCGGGAGCTGCTTTTTTAAACCCAGGCACTTGTCTGGCTCTTTGCCTGAGCTACGCTGCAGGTGAGCCTGTGCTTGGCCATGTACCTCACAGATCCTGATCTGGACCCCTGATCTGCTGACTTGACTTTTGGATTCGCCTTTTTTTGCCATCAGCTTCTCTGACAATCAGTGAGCTCTTGGCTGATGCTTGTTACTGTCACAGGACCTTTTTGGGGTACTGTAAGACTGCACCCTTTCATGGTGAGGACACTGCCCTGCTCACTCTGCTCTCACCCTGCCTTATCTCCCTTGAGGATCCACCCACTTTTGCTGCTCCCTGACACTCAAATCTTTTGGTGCTAGGAATCCTTACCTGTGGCAACAGCACTCTTACTGTGGCCTGCTGCAGGGACAGAGCGATGTAATTACTAATAAGTTTCTAAGAAATGCCTTACTGTGTCGGAACAGTGGCCTATCTATACCCTGCGTCTGCTGCAGTGAGAGCAGAAGGTACCAGTACTTCAATTGCAGATGGAAAAGCATGAACCTGCCTCCATTTGAGTCTATGGGACACAGACTCCTCGAAGGTGTCCTCAGGTATACAGTTTGAGGATAAGAGTCTACTCATCTAAACTGAAGAATACTGTGATCATGCCTAGAAATAAAGAAGCAGCCAGAGAAAAAAAGAAAACATGTAAAAAACGTAGAAAGCAGAAGTAAGATAAGGACTGCAGGGTTCATGAAAGGGATATAGGAGGAAAAAAAAACTATCGTATTTTCTGCCCTTATATCTTTATTTCTGCTCTCTTATCACTCCTAGTTTTGCACATTCTTTTTTCTTGCCCCTTATATCCTTCTCTTCTCTTGCTCCTTCCCTGGCATGATGTGATACAGCATAGCTTAAAATCTTGGCACTCTTTTGAACTGCCAAGTTTAAAATTCTGAAGGCTTTGAGTGGTAATAGCTGAAATATTTCATATTAGTGAAAGGTTAAAGCTAGGTCACCAGTTCCCAAGTACAGTTTGAGAGAAAATTAAAAATGCTCAGATTTGCTTACTACTTAGTCCACCAACTTCAGCAAACATGCAGTTAGTCTTTGCTGCTTCTCTCAAAAGTGAAATGCAAAAAGGTGGCAGTGAGGGGGGCCATAAGTGCCTGTTTGTAACCCTCAACTTACAGGGCAGGGAGACTTGTATGAAATTTCTGTGCTTGGGCATAGATTGCTTTTTTCATGATCTCGGTGTTGGCAAACAAGGTAGGTTTTGTGCGGTGCAGTGGTGCATTTGAGTTGTGAGGGTTACCTAGTGAATTTTGAACAGATGAAGCACTGTAGGTTTGGAGGTTTTTTTCCCTTTGGCTGTGTGTACCTTACAGGGTCTGGAAGGTGAGTGAAATCATCTATATATGAATTCTTTCATGAGTCAGAAAAAACAGTAATGATGATGTCAATTTTGGGGGACCAAAAGTTTCTCCACAACGGCTTATGGAATATGACTCTTCTTCCTCTTCTGGGGAATTTGGGAACAATCTTCTCATCTTAGAACAGTTCTCCATAGTCTGGTGGAAGAGAATAATCATACTACTCTCCTAGTCACTAGACTGTGTCAGTCCAGTTTAGCAGAAATTTAGGGGTGGGGTTTTTTTGCTTCCTTTACTTATTTATCCACGCATGTCTTTAAGTCAATTCATTTTCTCGCTATTCAGATGTCAGCCAGAGAGTCACAAATCAATATCTGACCACGTAATTTTTTGGTGTAGGAAATGAGGCATGTTTAGGGGGTTACAGGAAAAGAATGACAGAAAAGGGCACATTTTAAAGTGGAGTTAACGCTCTGGAACTGGACAGATTGACATCAATCAATAAAGCACAAGGAGCTGCTCAACCGCTGTTGCTTAAGCCTCTTCTAGAATGACTATTTACAAGGGAAGGTCATTCAATTTTTGTGCTGTTGTATGTCTCAATCCTGCCTCATGATACATGCAAACACTTTCCTATGCAACTTCTCTGGTTCTCAAATTAACTATTAATGAAATGGCTATTGGATTACATTGGTATTTATTACCGCTGTGCTTCCCAGTTACTAGAATCTTGGAAATGATCCTTTCCATACCATCATCCAAGTCATTACTGTGAATAATTAGAAAGCTGGGCTGTACCCTACTGGTAACCTCTTTCCACCTTGAAATAATCCCATTTACTTCCACTGTTTGTTTCTTGCCCTTCAGCCAATTTTCAGTCTATGTAGCCTGCCAGTTTTCTTCCTATTGTGTGAGTCTGCACCTTAGGCACTAGTCTCCCATATGGAAATGTTTTCAGAAAATAAGAACTGAATTTCTTGTACCAGGTCTCCCTCTAATCATTCTGCATTATACTATCGTGCTTATATATTCAGTATTCCTTCCCTCTCCCTTGTTGGAAATGTTTGCCAGACAGTTTCATTGCTTTTCAGGGGGCTCAAATTGTCTCTCCATTCTCACCTTCCCATCTTACTTCCAAATTACATCCCTGAACAGAGATTCCAAGTCCTTTCTGTAATTATCCATGGGCAGGGAACCCTCTAGATAGCTAACTGTGAGAATTTCATGGGTAGGGTATGAGGTATCTAGTCTCCATCTTTGTGTAAATCTCTGAAGGGGCACTAGTGTTGCACCATCAGTGTTTTTGTGGGATAAATGGGGGGATTTTGATTGTACAGGAAATTTAATTAGATTTAAGGCTAATTAAATTCATTTTTTTCGTATTAACATGTTCACAAATATTATTGCATCTCGTTAGATTTCATTCTTCTATCCTTACTGAACAATATTCAGTGGTAGTTTCAGATTACAATAAGTTCATTATGAAGATAAGGTGGAATTAGCGTAGGAAGCTCAGCTGGTTGAAGGGGTCTGTGCTTTAATTACTGCAGAGGGTGTGCATATTAATTACAACACAAGTGATATTTACTGTACCTCAGGAACATATGACAGGGTAAAGATACTGACAGCACCAGCTAATAAACTCAGTATGATAATGAGGAGAAAAGACCATAAAAATAGAAGGAAATAAAATTATTCATAAAGTATATTGATCCCAAAGTAAAGACATTAAGCTCTGATGAAGGGCAACAAAAGGGAAGCTCCTCACTTTATCAAACAAATAACCAAAGTAGAGAAATGTTAGCAGAGAGACAGATTGTCATTATACTGGTCATGTGACCACGCTCTAGAGAGTACATGTGAGCAGTAAAATATAAGAATTTTTTTTAATAAATCAGCAGAAAGTCAAGTCTTTACCTGCAGGATAGCAGGTCACAGTGGTTCTGATGAGCGTGGGGGCTGGACACGTTGCAAGGTAACGTTTGAAGAGTGACGGGAACGGATCTTTCTTTGGATGAGGAACCATTGCCAGCTACACAAAGAAACAACATGGTTAATTGGTTTAGGCTGCGATAATTGCTGCTGTTTTGTTTGGGTTTGGTTTTTTTTCCTAACACTAATTTTGAAGCAATTGTTTTAAATCATTTTTGAGCCACCTTACAGGCAGCCTCCTGTTCAACAGGCATTCAAGCATATACCAAATGTGAAATACAGTGGAAAGATGTGTTGTGTATCTCTCAGCTGTGGGGTCAATGCCCACTTCCCTAAGGTTTGAAGGCCAGCTGCCTTGGCTGCTTGGGCTAGGGGACCTGTATCACCCTGCTGGCATTTATACCTGGTTTGCTACTTGGCAGTAGCGCACGGAGAAGTGCATTGGGGTGACTTGCTGGGACGACACATCATCAGGGTAGATAGTATAGACTCAGTCTTTTGTTGCTTAGCTTCCTTGGGCCTGGTACTAGCTGTACACTTCACTAGGACTTGTGTCAGGACAATTCTGTTCATCTGTCTCCTCTTTAGTATAAACTAAGGCTGTGCGAGTGAGTTGGAAGAAAAATGTAGTGTAAATTTCTTCCAGACATTATCTTCCTTGATGTTTGAATTCCCAAAGTTTAATGTGTCTGTATTATGTGACTTTTGACCTAAGGCCTTAGCCACCGAAATGGAAAGTAAGAGCCTAATCTTTTGCATGTAATTACTGAACACCCTGATAACTCTGTAGTAATCATTTTGCGCTGGCTATTTCAAAAGATTTTGCCTAAATAAAATCAACAGAAGCAGTTCAGTCCATAATGCCTGACTTAACTAGTTTGGTGCCTGTGAATAAGACAGGGACCATACAGTGCATGGAAGTTTTAGTACGTATAATTCTTTTTACTATAGACATTGTGCTACATAATGTGTTTTCCTCTAAGGAATTGTTGTAAGTTAGGTGAGTGAGGTGAAGCTGGCAAGCAAGTCAGCTTCCTAACCATTCATCTCTAAAGACCTACGTTCAAATCACATTTACTGAAAGCTGCATATGTCTACTGCTTTGTTGTCATCATAGCCTTGGCAGACATTTGTTACCAATCACAAAGCTCCTTCATGTTGGGCATATATGTCAATCTTTGCTTAATAAAGACACCTGGATTGAAACAGCCACTGTTGGTCAGGATCTCTGTACTCTAGTAAAGCCTGAAGTGGATACCTGTTTCATTCATTCTTTTCACTTTTTGGAGCACTGGGGGTGTTTTGTTGTTTGTTTTTTTTTTTTTTTTCTTCTTTCCGTCCTACAATTAAGAATCCACATTTCTTCCTCCTCATTCTTCTTGACAGGTCAAGGAAATCATGTAATACTTACATTTTCAGTGTACTGGTTAACATTAATTTCAAGAGAAAAAATGAAAAAAAAAAAAATCTATTGTCACTGGTATTACCATAGTGCCTCTAAGTTCAATGCTTATTTCCATCTTACGTTAAAAGTAAAGTTTACTGGCTACTGTTGAAGATCCTATATTTTCCACTCTGTTCATTCTGTATTAATTTAGCTTTCTGTGTGGCTGTCCCCCTGACGCTGGTGCAGTGTAAGGGCAGAAATGACAAATTTTTTTTACCAGTTCTGTGGTTGTTTTTTTTTTTAAAGTCAGTTACTGTTTTTATGCATTGGGCAAACTTAACTGCACTTTAAATATCTGAGCCTCTTGAATCTATAAAACAGATTGAAAAATACTGCAAGAGCAGTTGGTATCTTGATGTTTCAGGTACTTTTATCCAAAGCCAGGAAGCTCAAGAATATACAAAATAGAAAAATTATAATAAAAGTATATGACAACTTTCAAAGCTTCAGAAAGGTCTGGCTTATATCTGATAAGGTTTTGGATAAATGTTTGGTTTGGTCTTATGGTTCTTTTATTAAAATGAATTTGCCTATCCCTAGTTGTAATTCCGTGAGCAAAAGACTAATGGCTTTCCAGTGGCCATTATGAAATGTGTTGTGTTCTTGGTTCAGTTCCCAATTTTTGTAGCAGTAAAACTCTTGTTGCTATGGGCACTTGTGCTCCTGTGTTTGACAGAGGGATTGAGGTTTCATTTACTCTCTCACCCTTAGAGATGGTCCTTCCAAGATTAGGACTGAAGCAGATTTGAGGACATTGGGGAAGCATATGTTCTTTCTGTGCATGCTTCACATATCCTTAAATTTCACAGTTTCTGGGCTCTGATTCAGTGTCTTTCAGTGATGCATTTATCAACAGATTTTTAAAAGAGGAAAAAAAAAATACAGAAAAGTTAACCTCTATCCTAGTTCCCCCTGCAGTTGCTACTTGTGAGGATCAACAAGGAACAAAAAGCAAGACAGTGATGTCCTGATATTTTTGATGATCTGAGCATGAAGAATTGCTGATCTAGATGCTAATGTTTAAGGACTCATTTGCAAATTTTCATTAAAAACAGAATTTAAAACTTCCCTTTTTGTATCTCACTGTAAATCCATTGTCTTCATTGGAGACATTCTTCACTTAGCCCTGTAAGGTGGTTAAGCATATGAAGTCATGCTTGCCACATGTGCTTAATTAAGTAAAGGTGCACATTTAAGTGTTTCCTAGCCTTAAGCCTAGGAGAAATTCTGAAGTAAATTTGGGTGTTAGAGTGACTTAAAGCTAAGCATTGGGTTTAAATGCTTAGATGAGTTCAGCCTAACTGCAGCCAGAAAAGAATTGGGACACCTGGCACATGTACGTATGTCAGAGGCGTAAATAAGCGCAGATTTGGTAATGTAGAGCATAATGGTATTTCCAGGATCAGAAGGAAGTCTGTTGATTTATGCTAACAGTCAGTGTGACTGTGAGATTTATTTTAAAGGGCTAGCAAAGTAGGGCAGAAAAGAGTATTACTGGATTCAGTATATTTAGCCTTTCAAGGTTTTTTACAGGGTGCTGCATAAAGACCTCGTAAGGCATCTTAATAACTTCGGGGTAGATCCTGGTTCGAGTTTAACACCTGTTAAAAAAGAGGAAACCAAGCACAGGAATAAATTGGCCTTCTTTGCACCTTTTGCCTTCCTCTCCTCCCCTACAGCCCCCACTACTTACTTTCTGCGTGAGCTGATGTGATATGCTGACCATACTAAATAATTTTGGCTAATCAGTGCTTTCTAACATTTTGAGGAATTCCAGGGCTAATCAGACTGTGTACTTGGCAAATATAATGAAATGGTATACAATGAAATTCAGGTTTTCAGGCATGCTTTTACGTTTTGAGTTAGCGCTAATGTAAGAGTCAATGAAGTCAGCTCAATTAAAACAGCTGCTCTGTAGGATGGTGCTAGTTGTTGGTCAGAAAGCAACAGAATACAATGTGAGGGTGGTCAAAGAGGATAAATCATAAAGAAGAAAATATTTTAATGCCACCATATAAATCAATGGCATGTCCTTACCTTGAAAATCATGTTCACTTTTGGTCACCTTATCTCAAAGACATAACAGAAATAGAAATGGTCCAGAGAAGGGCAAAGAAAATGAGTAGAGCCATCTGAGAGCCTTTCATATGAGGCTACATTAAAAAGGGCAGGATTATTATTTAGTTTGGAAAGAAGAAGAGCAGGAGGAAATGTGGCAGAGGCATATAAAATAATGAAGGGCATAGATCAGGCCAGTCTGCTGCTTCTCATTACGTTTGTCTGTAACAAAAGAAAAAGAGAGAACTCAAAATAGAACAACAATGGGCCAAAGAGCGATTCGTTAGAGTGGAAAAGGTACAGCACACAGCGTATGCATTTAACTTGTGGAACTCAGAGCTGCAGGATGAAATGAAGCCCAAATGGTTTACATTAATAAAGCCCAACACAAATTTACTTTTAATACTCAAATTGTAGCCTATAGTCCTTCCAACCAGGATTTAAATAAGATCTGTTGTTATGCCTCATGCAGGCATCAGCTATTTACCAGCTAGGGTGGAGGAACACATTTTTCCCCATGGTACTGGATTGCACAGTTTAGGTACAGAAAGGGACAGGAGAGGGGAGTATGCCTTGCCTTGCTGCATTCAGTATTGGTTGCTCTCAGAGACAGGATGCTGTATTACAAGAATTATGGGATCACAATTTGGAAGTTATTGCCCACTGGCAATTTATCAGCTAGGAATTCTCTGTGCAGAGAAGTGCCACTTCTCTTTGGGGTCTGGGGTTTACTTCCAGTTTGTGCTCTTTGTTTTCTGTCTTCGGTCTTGTCAGAGTTTGGTGACCGGGTTGGGGTAGTTAGCCAGAACTGTTTCTAATATTTTCCCTTTCTTAGTTGCCTCTAGTCTCCTGGTGACTGTAGAATAAGAATCAATGTACTACATGAGCTTTTAACAGCCTGATCATTATAAGGCGAGCGTGATCATTAAATGATCCTCACTTTATTAATGCACTTTATTAAGTATCTTTTTCTGTATGTCTGGCAATTGCACTTGAGGTAAGTTAGGAACAATTACAATGCTGAATAAATAAAAATAATATAGGTAAGTAACAGTAAAACATTAGTTAGGATACCCAGAGCACTCTGGAGGATAGACACGCTCTATTGCACCTTAACTTCATGTTTAGTCATCGGGGTTCCTGTTCTCCACTTTTCATTTGTAAATAATGCAAAAATTTACCAGGCTGCCTTGCTGCAAATAGAGACTTTTAGTTGAACTCAGTGCTTGTTTTTGTCTTAAATTCCTTTTTAGATGAATTAAAATAATAGAATATTGTGAACAGACTGAAAATCTTTCTTAACCTTTTATTTGGGTAGTCAACAGTTACTTGTAAGCTTTCTGACTTTTTTTTTTTCCAGAGGAAAGGCAGAATGTCTTTATTGTTAGTAATGTATCTCTGATTTGTAAAATACAATTTCCTTTAAGGATATTTGAGTACACAGACTCAGCTTCTGCTTAAATGGAACATAAGCACTTTCCTGCTAAGTGAATTTGAGCTGAAGAGGTCTGAGCAAAGTATGGAAAACGCTCACAAATATTTCCTATATTGAAATAAAAAGAACTGCAACTGAAATATGCAGTGACCTCATCATGTTTGCTTTACCTGATCAATGAGAGGTCAAATCACATTAGCACAGATACTTGCAAATACTGAATTTTATGCTTGTATACTCAATATTCACAGCGAATGAAATTCTTTGTTGTGCTGAGTGCCGCAGCGTTTAGGTATCACCCGTTACCCTTGCTAAACCTGTCCTGCAATTATACAGCAGGTTTGTGCTGTACGTATTTCACCCTACATGACCTACACAATCCACCCCAAAGTGAAATTTTTCCTTTTCCTGAAAGCTGTCTCCTCCTTGCCTGTGGCTTGCAAAAGATGCTCCATTGTTCGCAGTACTGGTGTTTGGCTCTTGTCTAGACCGATGTTCGCTCATCACAATACCCCTGTCAACACCGTGCTATGTATGTGTTAGCTGTACTATATTACTGTTGTCAAATGGCTCTGCTGTCATGTAGTGTTTAAATGTAAAAGATACAGGTGACGATGTGAAGCCGGAGATTTGTGCTGAAAATCTGGATTTTAAGATGTCTGCAGCGCAGAAGTTGAAAAGCTGAGACAGTTTTACAATAAATGTAAGGAGTTTAAGCAAGCTTGTAGCTATCAAGATGTGGATGTATGTTTTCCCCTCTGAAATGTGCTGCCTTTCAAGAACACAAGTGTGGCATTTCGGTGACACCGTACTGCTCATCCGTGTGCCCTTTCTGGGGATGACTCTGCTTCTGTCTCCTCGTGTCTGCGCACACTGTAACTCTAAGGGTCTTCAGTGACCCTGCCACAGGCTACAAGACCAGTGAGCTGCAGAGGAGTCTGAACTTCCAGTGATATAGGAAAAGATGACAATGAATAAAATGCAGTGCTCTCTTTCACTTCTATCAGTTTTATTTCAGATCTGTTTGGAATAAAGCTAGGAAAGCTTTATTTTTGATGATTTTTCCCTGGTGTTACTTGCCTGCCCATTTCTATGTTTTTTGTTTTGGTTCAATACTCATAGATGTTCCTGGTCTTCTCCCAGACTGGGTTGTGGGTGAACTTCCTAAAAATCCAGCATGTGTTGAGAATAATTCTGAGTTTCTGACTTTACTGGAAACAACCAAAAAAAAAAAAAAAAAATCAGAAATAAGAGAAAAGACTGCTTTCCTTCCTCTTTAGCTGTTACACCGAAGCAAGGGAGACAGCACAACCTACAGCAGTCCTCAGCGAGGGACCTGGTGTTGGAAGATGACTGCTTTTTTGTTACCTTAAATTGGAGCACAGACCCTAGCCATCTTCAAAGAAGAAACCAAATGTCTCTTGGTCCATGGCCTGTAGTTCCTGGCAGATTTAACTGGAAATCCAGCTTTGTTAAAAACCGGGTAAAGTTCCTTGTGTGGACTGTGCCAGTCTGTCAGTGGGTATGTATCGCCATGCTTCATGGCAGTCCACAGGTCTCTGCAGACTGATATCAGCTAGCTCAAAGTTTTAGGGAGCTCTAACTGGTAGGAGTGGGCGATCCAAAGTCCTAAAGAGGTCCTGCACCAAGGAAGGGCTGAGCCCATTAAAAGCCGCCCACAGGGTAGAAACTGTAACCTGAGTACCGATGCTGTTATTTGTCAGTAACATTAATCCAAAAAAGGCAAGTTCCTTTATTGTTACCTTTTCCATTTTATTGCAGTCCCTATATTCCTTCAGAAAAGATTACCTTTCCTTAAAACAAACAAAAAAAAACCCCAAACAAAAACCTCTGACACTTGCAATTAGTCATTACCTACTGTTGCTTGCAATTTGTTGGCAGATCAAGCTACAATCTGTTGCACTATGACAGATCAATTTCTGCAACTCACAAATTCATTACAGAACTGAGCCAAAACAAAACAACTTTTTCTTTCCTTCCGTGCCTGCCCCCCGCCGAAACAAGACACCCCCCCTTTTCCTATCCTTAGTGCTACTGCCTCTGGTTAGCTGAGATCCTTAGACTTTTGTGGAAAGGAGCAGATGGGAGGCAAGAGAAGGATGGGAAAAAAATAAGCTGTTCTCAGTGTAATGCCCTTAATCTGAGTACATGTGCACGTTAATGTGAGACCAGCCCTGGTCCCTGGAGCAAGCTACTGTGCAGTCCTAAAACAGCATTTCAGTTACTGGATACTGTACAAAATACATTAATATGTTTTTGCCCAAACTTGTCCTTGCATTGTTGCCATTATATCCTGCCAAAGATTTGGTCGAGGATGAGCAGGATGTTTTGTATCAGATTATTGGTTACAAGATTAGACATGAATGTGTGCTTCCTTTCAGAACACAGTGACCACTTGCTATTTTGTGGGAGCTGTCCTTCATCTTTCCTTTGCATAAGAGGATGTCAGGGACCTGACAGTTGTGTTGCAACATGTTTATTCTTTATAGAGAACTGTAGTCATCTTTTGCATTATCTCCAAAAATGCTTAATTAAATAGTGCTAATGCTTAGGACATGAAAAGTAGGATAGAAGAATCTTTTCTTTTTCTACTATCTTTTGTAGCTTTTGTCACCTGACTTGGTAAGCCCACCTTCAGTGAAAAAATAGCACGGTGACATTTTCAAAACATGCAGTCCCTTGAGCCTGGAACCTAACACAGACAAGAAAGCTCAGCTTGATTCCAACACTGCTTTGTGATGTGTACTCCTCTTTTTCAAGAGCGGGGCTGCAACAGCTGCTAAATACAGAGAAAGGGGAAAAAAGGTTGCTATTATACAGAGTTTAGTTGTACAAAAAGCAGATGCTTTATTTGGATTTTATAAGTGAATGCGCTCGGCATTCCAAGGCGTCCTGGGTTTGTTGCTCATGCTACCTTCACTAATTTTGTGTAGTGATGAGCAGCCACTAGATTATTTGCTCTTCCTTTTTCTCAGTTCCCCAAACGGCTCAATCCTGTGTAATGCTTAGTGCCACCAGATCCTGCTGGGGTCAGTGAGCACTGATATTGGACAGCTTCTTGCAGGAAGCCCTTAGCTTTTCAAAGAAGGGAGGAAAAACTAGCAAATCTTCTCAGTGTTATAAAAGCATATATATCCTTGTATGAGGCCAGATTTGTGGAAGCGCTCACATTTTAGCACCTGAATGGAGCGGCCAGCTTCTTCGACAAGTGCTGGGAGCTGCTACTGCTGAGGATAACAACAAATTCCCCTAGGTTTATCATCAGGGATGGTGACGGCAAGGAGATTTAACTAACCGAATGCATGTGGCACATCAATGAAACGTTAGCGATAGGGAGGGTCACTGTAGCAATATATACCTGTTTGCTAGATGTTTCTTACCAGTGTGTTGTCCCACTTGTGACATGCTGTGCAATAGGTGTAAGGCCAGCCCCACCATTCTGCCCTGCAGCTCATTTTAGTTTACACCGTTGTTTACTACAGAAAAAGCTGAATGCCTGAGCTGAACATTTTGGAGTGAGGAGGAAGCAGCTATTGTAGTGTTTCCTTCCTTCTGTGAGCATTTTTTTTTTTTAAATGCCTGCCAGCTCCCCCCGCCCCCAATGAAGTTTTGCTTTCTCAAAGTCTTTCACAGTCTGTGAATAAAATGACACACAGGTAGGGATGCTGAACCAGAACACAGAGAGAGGACTCTCCTCTCTCAACAGTTCAGAAATCCCCTTCATCTTCCCTGAATTTTTTGCCTCATATGTGCATGGCACACACTGATTTGCCCAGCAAGTTATCCAGAAAACTTCAGAATGCTTAAAAGCCCACCTTTTTTATTGCTAATATTTCTGTAGCTCTTTGAGGCAAAAATTTCAAGCTGATGTTTGTAGCAAATAACATTAAGATTCTGACTGTAGCCTCCAAGACAGAAATTGAGAGGATGACAGACTGTTTTTAAACACATTTAATCACTGCTGAGAAAGGGACTTTTCCTTATATTTTTAAGGATAATATAAGACATTGTAGTTGTGCTTTTGCCCTTTAAGAAAGCTATACTCAAAAAGGGTGTATGCATATTAAAGAGTTGTATGTACTTTGATATATTAATTTGTTTATCATCATTTAATAGTGCTGTTCTGGTAATGAAGCTAAACTTCTGAATTCCAAAACTGAAATGAAAATTCTGAAATGCACTCCATAAAAACTGTGTCTTGGATATGTGCAGAAATTCAGAGATACAGATGGGAATTGAGGCTTTATCAAATTATTTGGCTTTCATTAGAGCTGAATAAATAGTAACACATGAAACCTAATTCTATCCAATTTCTTTGTTCTGGTAAATTACTACCTATGCCTCTAGCTTTTCTAGTTCCTGTGTTCCTAGAGCAGCAAGTGCTTTTTCCCCTCAGAGCATTTTGTTTAAGCATTTAACCCCTCTCTCCCCGCTCTTCCCTCCCCTCGACGATATATAGACATTTCAAAAGAAGTACATTTGGAGACAAGTATTTCTTGAATCAGCTTTGAGTACAACTCCTGTACAAGTAGTCTTTTTGGGGTTTTGATGCTTTCAGCATCTTTCACTTTCTCTATTGCGCTGGTAAAAGGAAGGTATGTTGTGATTTGAACAGAACGGTTGTAGTATGATATGGGATATTCACTTTAATTTCCATAACATGCCGGATATTAATATTTGCACATTGGTTGCCAATGTGCAGGTGAATCACAGGCCTTGAGCACCAGTCCTGAGGGGAATTGATTCTCTGTGCCAAAACACTGGCATTGCTCTGTAAAGACAAGCTATGGACGCAGACAAACAATTGCGGAAAATATCCCTAATGTTAAATACAGTATAAAGAATCTGTTTTTCCCTCTCTTATTATTCCTATTGTTTTATTTCCAGCCCTCTTGCTAGTGGTTGCCTTTGTGGCACTTCAGCTGTGATTAGATGGGCGGGCAAGCAGCTTCCTCTAGAGCTGAAGCCAGCTGGGTGAAAAGACTGGCAAACCCTCAACTCCTCGTCTACCCACTGCCTTCGCGGCTGAGTTCATTATCTCTATAGCTCTGTGACATGCCCAGTCTGCGTGAGCTAGGGGTCTCAGAGCACAAGTCAATATTCAGTAGTCAGAGCTCCCTTATTACCGCTCGGTTGCTATGCTTATTTTGATGTAGTTGTAACCTAAAAAACTGCCTAATAGCCAAGAGGCTGGGGGGAAGGGAGGAGGAGAGGCAGAGAGAGAGGGTCATCCACTTCTAATGTTGGAAACCCTGTGATAATCTGTTCCATGCATTCAAATGAAAATATGACTTCTTGGCAGAGAATAGCATTATAATGTAAAATCCCATATGCTGTTATACAGTATGTTGCAATCTGTTTTACTGCTGCCTCTATTCTAACGAGTGAATACTGCCAATAAAGCAATTGAAGATAACACTAATTGCTTATTTCTGTGATCCATAATTTTTATGGCTGCCTTATAGCTCTTTAGTCAAATAGATGTTTTTTGGCCTCTTAGATCTAGAACTCATGTACTGTAGCGATTGAGGCTGAAAATCTGCATGCTGGCCTGGGAGATTTTTCTAAGCTGATGAATAGTGTGTGTGTGAGGGGGAAATAATTGAAAAGTGTTAAAGAAAATAGAAGTCTTAAATCAGTCATAACAGGTCATAACACTGGATTTCATCAATATTTTTTAATATAAATGGGGCTCTTTCTCTATCCCTCTTGCTTCTATAGAATTGTCTTTGCTGTGGAGTAATCAGATACTGGTTTTCAAAAATAAAACTCCCTTAAGCTTTTCAGGGCAGTGGTGGCTGCCTGTGTGCTGTTCCAGGCACCTTTGTGTCTCCAAGAGACAGAAATTACACCATTGGCTTATGAGGCTAGCCAAGTCCTAGTCTTGCTGCTTCAAATCAGGGCTAATCTCATCAATGACCAGTTCTTTCCCTCACAGGGTAGGTCCCACCATCTCCTAGCAGCTCCTGTGTCATTTGAGTCCTCCCCCAAGACTGCAAATCGAAGGTGCAACACTAACTGTAAAGTCTTGGAGGCCAGTGAAGAAAATGGGCCAGATTCATAACCCATTTGGGGTTCCCTCATGTTTTGGGGGTGGTTTACAAGGGCCAGTAGAGCTGCCAGTCCGGGCATTCCCACACCATGCTGAGGTTGTGCAGCAGCTTCTAAAGCAGCCACTTGCAGGCCAAGGGAAATGTGGTGATAAGTCCCAAAAAGACATGTCTCATGGGCGCTATTAGGAAACTGAACTCACTGTTAATGGGAAGGTCAGAAACTTCTCCTGAGTAGACACTTGCGCACCCGAGCAGTGCTCCGATGTCCAGGGCACTTGCCTTATTTAGAGCAGATATGCTTCATATTTCCAGCATGAAAGAAGAGTAGGTGAATACAGCATCACTTCTTGGGTAGTAAACATCTCCTTGCTCATTTAGCAACCTGCTTTTCAATGTGCCGTGTTGTGGGGAGCACTGGTGGGAGGGATGGGTGTTGTTTTGGGGGCTAGCTCCCATTGTAGGCCTGAACGATTTTTCACATTTTATTGCATTGTAGGTTCTTGCTCACGTGCTTAAAGAACACGACTGGCCGTATTCCTAGAGGGCTGTTAGCGTTTGAGTGGTTCAGCCTGACAGCAGGGATAGACTCCAAGGCTATTCATAACATCGGGAAGGAAGGTGGCTGTGGGTCCTCTCTAGCATCTGGAAGGAAAGGCACCAGTCTCTTGCCCCAGTGGGAAGCAGTGGGGCAGGTACAGGCAGCCAGCTTTCTGCCTGCCCCCTCTGGCTGGCTGCGAAGGGGAGATGGCAGCAGGGCAGAGAAAACAGGCTGAGGCAGCTCCAGCTCAGCAGCTGCCTTCCCCCTGCCACCGACCTCTCAGCAGCAGCGCTGATCGGCTCCATGGGATGCTGCAGCTGGGGCTTTCTGCCCCGCAAAGCCCTCCTGACGCCCCGCCAGCCGCTGTGGCTGGGCCACCACCCTCCCCACCAGCCCCTGGCATGGCACAGCACGGCAGGGAGGGGAAAGAGCCAGCCAGGACCAGGTCCAGCAGGATTTATAGTTCTTGGGGGGTGTCGGAGCATTGCCATGGGGCTGGCTTTCCCTAAAACCTCTGGGTGTAGCTACTCCGTTGCAACCAGGAGGTCCAAATTATGCTCCAGCCCTGCACAGACAGTACAGTGATTCGCGGTATGTCAGAGTCAGGCTGCCTTTAAAACA